>NC_030857.1:3418217-3533078 GCF_000208745.1 Theobroma cacao | reverse complement strand
CCCCCCCCCCCCCACCGGGAAAAAAGTTAGTAGATATTAATTTGCAGCAAAGGAAGGTTGTTGGTATTCAATTTGTGATCTGGTCTGGCGGGTCTTGGATTAAAAATAATGGGGCTAACTTCTTTGTAGCTTTACAACCTATGCAGCTGCCAAATGGGAAGGTATTACTCTTAATTTCCTTGTATTGAATGGTTACATTTTTGGCACTATACTTTAGAATATATCATTATACAAGGTACCTTGCTTTTTGCAATAGATGTATGGAAATACAAACAGCCTATGCATTCTGAGAAGGTTTTTCGCATATAAAAGTTTTGTGGTCTCCTTCGAAGCACTAGCATCGTTAGCACAGTGTACTATCGTTTATTTTCCCCATCGCTTAAATTTGTTCGCTCAATTTCAGAGTTTGGTTTTTGTCATGAAATTGAAACCAGTCTAATGATATGAGAAAATTTGACAAGTGGATCTTCCACTACATTGTTAGTCTTATTACTGAATAGTGTATATTGTCACTTCCCCTGTTTCATAACCAAAAATAGCCTTTAAAAACACATTAGTCCTTAGCATTTGATGGAAGGATTGAATATCCACAACACCAGAGCTATTATGGTTTCTCAATTCTGGGCCATTAAAGTTGAGGATGAATGGCTTAAACCATGTGATATTATCGTTTATATAAATATTTCATAAGAAAATGGAAACTTGAATTTGAGCTATTGACTCTAGGAAAACCATTATCGAAGGCGGACTGCATTTGAACAGAATCTTTGGCTGGTTTGCTGGAAGTAATGAAGTAATAGTTATGGATCTAACTATTTTATTGAGGAAAAGGAGAAGTTCAGAAATGCTCATTTTTGTGAATGTCTTCTTGATGATCTGATAAAATAGTCACACATTCACACTGAAGAATATGGAGAACTAATTGCCCCTTGTCTAAGTTAATTATCTCATGCTAGTCATTTAGCATATCTTTTAACCAATTTCCACATCACTATTATTTTCAGTCTCTTTTTGTTAAGTTGTTAGGTAAATTGTTGGTATTTTTCATGGAAATGTGGAGAACCTTTTTTGCAGGCTGATGGGTACAGGAAAGGAATTGTCAAATGGTTGCTTGATGAAATATCTGCAAGAGAAAAGGAGGCTGAGAGGTCCTTGATGCACAGGTAACTTTAAAAGATGAGCCAATCACGTTATAAATGAATCTAAGCATATCCATACTTTAAGAGTGATGTCAATTTGGAAACATCAGGACCATTTCTCAGCATCATACAGCAGTTGAGATGGTAGGATCTTGCTAATATATCTCTTTACCTTGTTTTGTCACTAATAACTTACATACTCAACTGTCAGGTTCAATATTGCAACAGAGTTGACAGAACGCTGCAAAGTTGAAGGAGAATTAGCACTTATTGGTATATTAGTCTGGATGAGGTTCATGATGTGCAGGCGTCTTACATGGAACAAGAACTATAACGTGAAACCTCGGTAAAATTTGCATGTCTTACTTGCTTTAATGAAGAACATTCTTGATAGATCTTGACTCCACACAAGTTCCCATGCTCCCTTCCTCCCATGAAATAATGGTATTTTTCCCTATTCTTAATACAACTGTTAAGAAGTATTTCAGGATTATTTTCATAATATAGTTGGTTCAGGTTGAATAAATCTACTGTCATACAAATTGAGATGTGAAAAGTTGATTTGAAGATTATAGCACATATAAGTAATATTAGCCTATTAAGTCAATATCTTCAAAAAAAATTTCAGTGAAATTAGTGAAGCTCAAGACAGGTTTACCAATTTACTGCAAAGAACATTTTTGGACCAGCCAAATGACCAAGAGATTGTGAGGCTAGTAATGGCATTTGTTGGTCGTGGAGGTCAGGGTGATGTTGGGCAGAGAATTCGTGATGAAATACTAATGATTCAGGTATGTCAAATTAATGTCTTACAGAAATGGGTTGTGCATCATTTTTGCAAAACTAATTCTCCATCTTGTTCATTAGAGAAATAATGATTGCAAAAGTGGCATGATGGAAGAATGGCACCAAAAGTTGCACAATAACAGTAGCCTGGATGATGTGTTTATTTGTGAGGTATGTAATTAATTATCAAGGAATTGCTACTAGGACAGATGAGGTAAATAAACTGAAGAAATTGAGGATCTTTTGAAGGTTCATATAAATTAGTCATAGACATTATGCCTTAAATGAATTAGGCATGTTCTGCAATCTGTTCTATTTATCTCTAAATACAAGATAAGGACATTTTAGCTGTGAGCTAGACTGACTGAAAAGCTAAGTCAGGGAATTATATTTGATTGGATAAGCTTGTTCACATAGATATACATGCCGTTAGTGGAATGTTGTCTTCTTTTGCAACAGGCACTATTAAATTATTTGAGATGTGGTTTGAAGCTTGATGTTTATTGGAAAACATTAAATGCCCATGGTCTCACAAAGGAAAAACTTGCAAGTTATGACCGTCCAATTGTGTCAGAGCCTCATTTCAGGATGGAAGCTAAAGAAGGTCTCATCCACGACCTTACAATGTACTTGAAGACATTGAAGGTATCAATACTGTATGGACCAAGAACTATATTTTTCATGGAAGTTTAACCTGTCTTTTCTGCTCACATTTACTGAAGTAAACATTAAGGAAGTTACATGATCACGCTCTTAATTTTGATAAAAATTCATCAAGTTTGACTTAACAGGTTGGAACGTGAAGTTGAATCCTGCAAATAAATTTGATGAAAACTACCAATCAAGAAGAAGTCAGCTTCTTAACAAGGAATCTGAGTTACCAAATGCTAGTGACTAAAATTTGCAAATAGAAATTAGCAAGAAATCCCTCTATCTGATATAAATTACAGTGTTCGTAAGTATTTTCAAGGAGCAGATCAAATAAATTGCCATGTTCCAAATTTTTTTTGAAATTATCCTTCATTCATTGTGTGTATGACCTAAGATATTTTCAAGACAGACCATTATTAATTTGGTGTCTTTTAAGTCAATAATAGCTATAATCATGCTATTAAAACTTTCCTTTTAAGTCCTAGTCATAATTTTGACGTTCATTTAGCTATATGTCATAAGCTAGATTTTCTTAAATTTTTTTTTAGATATGTCATAAACTAGATTTATTATTCAAAAGTTATTACTTCTTATTGTTTGTGACAACATGCCACAGGCTGTGCATTCTGGTGCAGAACTTGAATCTGCTATTGAAAGTTGTTTGGCTTCCCCCTTCAAGGTTAGTTACAGCAACACCAGACAAGGAATTCTTTGGAGTTGTGCATATTTTCCATTTCCTTAACCCTCAATTTTGAGTTGTTACTAACTCAAATATCCATCTTCTTAATGGTCTTCAGAATCAGGATTTTACAAGAGCAGATAGAGTTAATGCCTTTGGTGGTTTATCACCAAAGTTGCAGGTAAGTGTCTCTTCCTTTTTTCAGTGAGTTTATGCATATTATCTTTCTCTTATGTGTCATAAGAGTCTTTATATTGGCATTCATAATAAGCATACTATCCATGACATTTCAACTTATGGATCAGTATTTTGGTTTCGTATCCGAGAATTGTTTCTTCCAATCTGGATTATACTTTTTCTGATTTACTGTTCTTTCTTGAAAAATTTTCTTATTTTTCACCCTAAAAAATGTAATGGGGAATGACTTTTTTCATTGTTGTCAAATTCCAGGACTGCCTGAACTTTGTCAAAACTCATATAGGTGATGAAAACATTGGCCCTTTGATGGAGGTTTGAATTTGTACTTGGAGTGGAATGAAGCTTATTTTATTCAAATTCTAGGTACATTTTGTGCGATTGAATATATTTTTTTGCATTGCAGAAGTTGCTGGAATCCCGCATTGAGATTCGCCCTCTTCTGCTGACACCTCATAGATTAGCAAAAGAGCTGTTATTCCTTGATCTTGCTTTGGCTTCATCTGTTAGAACAACCATGGAAAGGGGACTTAAAAATTTTAACTTTAAATACCCACCAGTAAATGTTTATTTAATTGCGTTGTCTGAATATATTTGCAAACCAGCAAATTTAGAGCATGAAGACAACCCATTTATACTTGTTTGTATTACTTGTGAATCAGGAAATCATATTCTTCATTTCCTTGGTGCTTGAAAATTTGTGCCTGTCCACGGTCAACAATGAAGATCTCATTTACTGTACAAAGGTATATTACTTTTGTGAGCATTGTTTAAACAATAACCTTTTCATTTTGATGCATTTGTGGCTAACAGCTTTGTCATTTACTTGACTATATATGGTATTAAACTTTTATTATCTATTAAGTAGTGGTGAAATAATACTTGATACTTATTTTTGTACTCGCCAATTGTTGTTTTCTTTTCAACTTTCACAGGATTGGTATCGTGTCTCTGAATCATACAAAACCAGTGATGTTCAGTGGGCATTACAGACAAAGGCTATTCTTGATCGACTGCAATTAGTACTTGCTGACAGGGCCCTCGATTTCCAGAATAAGATCCAGCCTAGTGCTGAATATCTTGGTAAACTGCTTGGCATTGGGAAAACAGTGGTATGTGATTCAACTTCGACATATATCTGATGCTGAAAGTGATGTTTAGTTCTCAGTTTTACACCATCTGGAAAGGTATTTTGCATCTAAAATTCTTTTATTCTGCTATCAGATAAATACTTTTGCGGAAGAATTAGTAAGAGCAGGATCAGCAGCTGTTCTTTCTATGATCATTAATCGTTTTGACCCCATTCTTAGAAAAGTTGCAAATTTAGGAAGGTAAGTTCTCAATGAAACCTAGTTGTGTGCTGAATAGCCATTTAGTTTACTCAAACCTGGCTGTAATATGTTTATATTTGAACTGATATTATAGGTTTCCTTTCAGATTTATAAGTTTTTTGCATAGTGGAGATGGTTTTCTACTTTGTGGACCCTTTTTACTGGCATGGTGTTTGCTCTCAAATTTGCTGAAGTTTGTGTTTAACAGTTGGCAGGTTATCAGCCCCGTTGAAGTGTGTGGTTTTGTAACTTCAGTGAATGAGCTGATTACTGTTCAGAGAAAAGTTTACCGAAAGCCAACTGTTATTATTGCTACTAGAGTAACTGGAGAGGAGGAGATTCCAGATGGGGTTGTTGCAGTGTTGACATCTGATATGCCAGATGTCCTGTCTCATGTGTCAATCAGAGCAAGAAATAGTAAGGCATGTGTCTTTTGGATCACTTATCACAACTTTTATTTAAGCCACTCTGTCACCAAAAAGTGAATATTTTCACCTTATCTGCTAGCTCAAAGCTACTCTAATTGCTTAGCTTGAGAAAAGCAACATATATAATTAACTTACAGCAGCATGGTGCAGATATGCTTTGCCACATGCTTCGATCAAAACAATTTCAGGAATCTCAAGTTGAAGGAGGGACGAGCTGTATCTATACAACTGAAGTCCTCAAATTTGATAATCAGGCACACTAATAATAACTGCTTGATCAGTAATCTTTTACACCTTCTCACCAATACTGTAATGAACTGTTTTTCCTCCACTTGCAGTGACATCAGTGGTTCTAACTTGTCTCTAAGTTCCCTTGTTTCTTCCTCCATTCCTCGACGAGTCACCCTTCAAAGAAAGACCTTCTGTGGTAGATATGCTCTTTCACTTGAGGAATTCACCACTGAAATGGTTCGCTCATTCCACTTTATTACTCTTGATAGAATGAATGATTAGTTTGCAGGATATATCTGAGTGAAACCAACAATCTTCTTTGATTCAGGTTGGAGCCAAATCTTGTAATATAAAATTTTTAAGAGGAAGGGTGCCATCATGGATCAGGATTCCAATGTCAGTTGCAATGCCATTTGGAGCTTTTGAAACTGTTTTATCCAAAGACATTAATAAGGTAACTACTTTCTATTGAGCATGGCTTATATCAGTTAAATTTTAATTTTCTATATGCCATTGTCTTTTGTTTCTTTAGGTGTTCCATTCTCTTTTCTTTTTCAATTTCTTTGAAATGTGCATGTAAGACTGAAAGGATAATGTTATATGAGAACATAAGTTCATTGCAGGTTCAAACTAAAAAGGGGATTAATTATCTATACAGGCATAAGTTTACTTTTACTTTGACCTGTAAAGTTATGAAAAGATCTCAAAGGAAGTTCTACCAGCAAGGTCAGAATCTAAGATATATATCCATATCTAGAAAACTAAGCACTGGCGCATTAGGGATCATTGGAGTGAGCCATATTTAGAACCTTGGCAGTCAACCTTCATGAACGTTTTTCAGTTTAATTGGCTTTCTACTGAGTCTAAGACTTACATCTTTGAATATTCACATTCTTCATGTCAAATGTAATTCCTTAGTTAGGGGCTCAATACTCAAGTTGGAGGCCTCAGAAGCTTATAATGCTCAGAATTAATAAAAAGGCAATCAGAAACCCTTGCAGTCTTTTCTATAATTATAGGTCTTCTACCTCCACCTTCCTGAATAGTACTTGGATATTCCATTCTTTCTATTTCTTCCAGACTCTACACATCTTGGTTCACAAAGTGAGCAGGTAGAGATAAGCAGAACAGTAACAATTTCACCAGGCATGGTGCATAACTGACTGGTATCTTATGCTACCCATGGATTTTAAGACCAACTCAAAAAGTCTAAATACTTAGGAATGGAATTGTAGTTCTCAAATTATCTTATGGATTTTTTTTCGTGTAATTATATTCTGAAGTTCGATATTTGTGTTTCAGATGAGTATGCAAGCTGGATATCAGCAATTTGCGTTTCTTTCTCTAAATTTTAATGCTTTATTTTTTCAGGATATAGCAAACAAGATTACATTTTTTCGCAAATTAGTGCATGGTGGTGATGTTTCCAAACTTCAAGAAATAAAAGGAGCTATTCTACAAATGAGTGCTCCTTTGTCTTTGGTAATTTTAATTCATTGGTATTTAACTGCACTATGGCATTGTTGCTGTCAAACAGGTCCTATGTTATAGCAATACTGAATATGAAGACACTTCCTACAAAAATTTTTATTGCTTATGCATATATATATCAGGATAGTTAATATGTCATACTTACTAATCTTTCAAACTGAGAATTTTGTATTTTTGAACTTTGTGGTAGACCACTGAACTTAGGAGCAAAATGAGAAGTGCTAGAATGCCCTGGCCTGGTGATGAAGGTGAGGGCAGGTGGAACTGTGCTTGGGAAGCAATAAGGAAGGTCGAATTTTCTTTGGCATATAATGCATTTTCATATGCTTTCTACTGATCCTTTTTCCTTTTCCTTTTCTCTTTTGTTACTGGCATCATAATTTCCTATTAAACAATAAATTTTAACAACTCTTGTAAGGTTCAGGTTGGTCACACTCTACTCTTGACAGTTTCAAGGGTTTTTTGGTTCAACTTCACAATCTGAAACAGGATATCTACTCATTTTTTATCAGCCAAGTTGAGATGAATGGTGTCCACTAGTGAGGGTTTTAAGATATATATAGAAGTTAGACACTAGCTGGACCTTCACATGACGCATTCAACCAAAAGGCTAAATTTTGCCTCTCCTAAACCAGGATTCAAGAAACACCCTACTATCTATGGAGCCAACATGGTGCCACCCCTTTTCGCATTGTTACTTATCCAGACAGAACTTTTAGTTTCTGATACTACTTTTAAAATTGGAAGGTCAGATAAAGAACCAGAACAAAGTTCTTGACATCAGCTTAATCAAGAAGTTTAAGGGGTTAGGTCAAGGTTTTTTCCTTACGTGTTAATCCTTCAAATTTATCCACATTTCACTCATGTTGGATTCTAACCAGAACATAATTAATAATATTATTTGAATTCCTTTGTTACGGATGTTGATAGTCAGTAGAAATGAAAGTTTATGGCAATATAAAAGCCATGTTATTATTTATTGAAACAACTTGGTGCCCTTCTGAAGAGTCACTTTTCTTCTACTATATATGCAGGTTTGGGCTTCAAAGTGGAATGAAAGAGCATATTTTAGTTGTAAGAAAGCTAAGCTTAATCACGAAGACCTCCGCATGGCTGTATTGGTTCAAGAAGTCATTTGTGGTGATTATGCTTTTGTCATTCACACAAAAAACCCATTATCAGGCGACACCTCAGAAATATATGCAGAGGTAAGCCTACCCTTTTGGTTCTATGTGTACTTAGTGATCTCAGGAGCATTTTTCATCTATGTTCTTGGGTTAAAAACAGATTGTGAAAGGTTTGGGAGAGACATTGGTGGGTGCATATCCAGGACGCGCTATGAGCTTCATTGCAAAAAAGAACAACCTAAAATGTCCTATCGTAAGGCCTTTTTTTTTCTTTTGCATCTCCTATCTGCCGATACATGCCCCATGTAATTCTGGATAAACGTACCAGATCAATATTCAATTGGCTTTTGTTTTCTAAGTTCTTGCTTACCAAAATTTTAGGAGGCTAAGAAAATTTTTTTTTTTTTCCACAATAACCTTCAGGTTACTGGTTATCCAAGCAAGCAAATAGGACTATACTCTAAGCCGTCTATCATTTTTCGCTCTGACTCAAATGGTGAAGATCTTGAGGGATATGCAGGTGCCGGGCTTTATGACAGGTTTGTTCTAAAGTGAATTTTGGACAATGTTTTGCAAACAACAAAAGGATTATAAGTAGTTATTTATTTATAGGCTGGCATGATCAAATATTGGACTGTCACCTCTTATGTCTTGTTTTCATAGTATTCTCCAAACAAAATAATTCTAGCCACCAATCCATCTTGTCATCGAAATGGGTGATCATGATGGTATATTTAGTGATGAGGATCTCATCAAATGTTCCTTGACCTAGGTTTTATTTTGGCATGCATACCTTGCTTCGCACTTTTTCTTTGAAAAATGCCTTTGTAATTTGCATTTCTTAAATATGTCAGTGTACTTATGGACAAAGAGGAAAGCATGGTTTTGGATTACTCCATCGATCCAATGATTGTTGACAAATCTTTCCAGATCTCACTCTTCTCAAAAGTTGCAGAGGCAGGGAAAATTATAGAAACCCTTTATGGTCGTCCCCAGGACATTGAAGGAGTAATAAAAGATGGAATTGTTTATGTTGTTCAGACAAGACCACAGGTCTAATATTCTTGACCTCCTGTAATCTTTCAGCTTTGTTACAGCATCATCTATTGCAGTTGAACTCTACAAGCTGATGTAAAGTCATGAAATTTCTAATCAAACCAGGATCATGACCTACTCCTTGATTTGTTCAGCATCTTATCAGCAATGGTGGAACTATGAATGCAAGAAAAATCTTGATGATGGCACAGAAGATTTCTCTTGTTCTTGCAGGTATAGTGCAAAAGACTTTCCTTATAGGTACAACACAACCATATATAACAGCAAAAATAATAGTAACAAACTTAATTATTTGGTAGTAACCATAACATCACTGGTTGAAATTCTTTTCTATACTTGTTTAATAAGTACTTAAAACTTATGTATCAATTATGTGTTACTAGTAGCTCCAATGGTGAAATGACGGTAAAGGAAGAAATAAAGAAATAAAGAAGGAAAGAAATGAAGTGTTTGCACAAAGAGGCTTTTTGATTTGACATACCTCACTCAAGAACGTGCTTCAAATTGAAAGCTAAATCTCGAAGCTGACGTGGCCATCATAACGTCCTTTGTGGCATTGTAGCTTTCAAGCATATTATGATTCGATTCTATGCCATGGCTTGTTTAATTCAAGAAAAAGTAACATTGCCTGTTATAATTAAACATATATTCAAATTCATAAAGTCAAGTTAGATCAAGCTTTTATCATTTTTTTAATCACAATTCAATTTAATTTTAAAATATTTTTAAAAAATAAATTAGATTTAAATTTTAAAAAGACTATTTATTTAGATAAGTGAAATACGTAATAAAATATAAAAAGTGTTTTCAATTTAATTTATAGAATAAATTTTTTGTGATAAGATGTAAAATTAAATTTACACGTTCTTCTTTTTATGAATTAATATTAAATTGTTAACTTAATATAAACAATCAAAACAATTGAATTGAAGATTGTGACCCAATTTGTTTTTCCAACCTCCTTTAGTAGGAATTAAAAATGTAACGGTTGCATCTCATCCCCAATTTCGTTCTAAAAATGGCTTGGGCGAAGGTTTTAGGGTTGGGGGAATGGCTCTATTCCAAAGGAATAAACGTTCCTTTGTTTGATTACCACCTACTCTAAGGAATAACGATTCCTTTATAATGACTATTCCTAAAAAATGTTAAAACTAAAGAATAACTTTTTTGATTAAGGAATAGTCTTAAAAAATAATAAAAATTAAAATATTTTTTATAAATTTGAAAATTTATATATTATATATTATAAAAATTAATATTTTAAATTTAAAAATTAATTAATTTATTAATATTTTAATCATAATAACATTTAAATTTATTAAATAAAAATATTTAATTATTTTAAGATTGTTAATAATTAAATTATAAATAAAATATTAATACTTAAATTATTCAATTATTAATATTATTATAAAAATTAAAATCCAATCTGAAACGAATTATATGATTTTATTCATAAAAGATGTCTCATAAATATAAATTTAAATTTAAATCTTTAAATATGACATCAAAATGTCCTATCATCATCCATTATGTCTTGTCAGCATAACACGTCACATGATATAAAATAATAAATAACATTTTTACTAACAACATATATTCAATCATTAATTATAAAAATTTATTCGATTTAAAATAAAAATATAAAAATTTGATTGAATATAATAAAAAATAAAAAAAGTATTAGTTAAATGAAGTCACCTTTATCTTTAAAAAAATGAAATCACCTTAAATTAATTAAAACGAAACACTCACAATTACANTTATAAATTATTAATATTTAAAAAGTAATATAAAATAAAAATAAATAATTATATATATAATAAAATATATTTTTATCTTTTATACTCTATTTATTTTTTATTTTAAAATTATTTTTACCTACCAAATAATGTAATAAATCATAATAACCATTCTTGATTTATTTCATTCATCATATCAAATTACATAATAATTATTTTTATTTTATTTTATTTTTACATAATATTTATTTTTTTTATTTTTATTAATTCCGTTAACTAAACTTAACCTTTAAGATTTTATCTTTCTTCTTCTTCAGGAAATGCACATTGACGTCAAGCAGACTTTCCACGTGCTTGTTAAAAAAGAATATGCATTTATTGTCATTTTAATATTAGGCGACTTTTGCTTGAATCGTAAAACTTTCTTCTGCTTAGATGTGACTTTTTCTGTTGCATTCACCTTCTGCTAGCGGGACCCAAACGAACAAAACATTGGAAGAATGGGATAAAGATGGAAGAAAGTTCTCCCATCAAACGAATATTCGGCTGTTTACTCTACTTGGTCGCTCTCTCAACCCTTTTTTAAGTCCATGTTTGGCTGGAACATGTCTTGGTACCAAACAAAGCCTATTGTGTTATTTTTATTTTTCCTCTCAAATTTATTAACATCTGAACAAAAAAAAGATAAGACATAATGCTTAAAAAAATTTCTAACTATTTTAAAAAATTTAAATAAGTTTTGATTTTTTTACTGTGTTTAATTAAGTCTTATATTTTTATTTAGATCAAATAAAACCTTATGACTAATAGTTCATCAATTACCATTAATTAAAATATTACTTGTCATATTATATCCACATAACATTCATGTGTAAAGTGAAAATACCACATGGTCATATTATCATGTCATGTTATTATCAATTATAACATATCAACATGTCACATCATATAAATTATGACATATTAACATTTCAAATCAATATCATGTGATATAAAATAATAAATGACATTTTGACTAAATCAATCATTAATTATAAAGACTTATTTGATTAAAAATAAAAATATAAAAACTTATTTGGTTCAAAATAAAGGTATAAAAACCTGATTGATCGTAATAAAATATAAAAACTTATTTAAATTTTTAAAAATAATGTACATATTATTTTGAATATTACAGTTAAACATTTCTAAATTAATACCCTTGATCCATAAAAATTTATAAATTAATCAATATATTATTTAATCGATAAATTAATAATTTATTAATTTATACACTAATTAATAAAAAATTAATTTATCAAAAGATTCTTTATTTTTCTTTTTGCAAACATTGAATTTAATATACATTTATTTATTATGCATAATTTTCTCTTACAATATAAAAACACTACATCATAGCTTTTTAATACATTAAGAAAGTTAAAAATAAAGTCTAAAATAAATCAATTTTAAGATAAAAAAGTAATATTGGAATCATATTTTACAAAAACTTTTTAATTGAACTATATATATAAATAATTTTAATGAATAAAAAATTATTAATTTATATATCAAATTAAACTTATATGGTTTTTTTTAAAATGTATTATTTTATAAATTTAACAAATTATTAATTTACTGTATTAATTTTGAGTATGAATAGATTAAAAATAATACTTAATTAAATTTATTTATTTATTAAATATTAATTTATATAAGTTACACTGTATGCCAATATTGGAATATTTTTGTACGACTGGCAGCTCTCATTGGCTCGCCTGGACGGCATCTGTGGCGCATGCAATGGCCAATGTGCCGAGTCTATGGTGAGTGTCCTTGGCCAATGGCACTTTGTATGGTTAAGTCAGTTTGGCATTTTTTGAGATTGGACATCAAACTTTGTCCATTTAGGAGGTTTCTGATCCAATGCAAAAGCCAATGTCATGCCTTCTTTCTTTTTTTTTTTTTTCCTTAAGAAATTGTACTTATCTTTTATGGATATTTTATCTTTTTAAAAATCAAAACGTTGAGAAAAAAATATATATCAATATTGAACAAATATAATGGACAAGGGCTATGATCCTGTTTGATATTGCGTTTGTAGTTCCTATGAATCCTATCATTGAATTTGATGTAAACATAGCGTCAGGGACTGGACAAATTAAGGTAACTTGTATGATCCGAACCAAAAAAAAAGAGGTAACTTGCTTGATAAAATTACAAGTCAATAAATTTAATTATTCATATAAGTACAAAAAAAATCAAATTTAGTTTAATGATGGTTTCTCCATTTTAAAAAGGTCAAATTTAAAATTCAAATCTCTAATTTTAAAAATAAAAATAAAATTCTCATTTTCCCTCTCGATTTGTTCTCAAATATATATAAAAAAAAACATAGATAAATAAATGTATATTTTGTTAAAAAACTTTATGTATAAATAAAGTTATACTAATCTATGATCTGTCATAATAAAAATTTTAAACACAAAATATATTTGATTTCTGATCCATGATTTAATAACGGAAACAATATTGATTAGATTAACTGTTAGTCTTCAATGGACTAAGATCTTCATTTCCTTTTCTTTTTTGTAACTTTTTAATAGATGAAAAATTTATGTTTTTGCTTGGACAGGAAAGAGGATTAACTGTTCTTTATATAATGAATCCCTAATCCCACCCATCATAAGATATAGGCCTCTTAAATAGGCTTATACATTAAATCCATATTCATTATTTTCATGTATCGTTATTAATTACATGCATGAATAAATAGATCCAATCACAAGATATTATATTCATGAATCAAAACCAAATAAGCTTAGCCTATTTTATAAAAAATAATATAAGTCCATAATTGAGAAAATCTAACATATACAAGATAATTAAAACATATCTTATATTCACAGATACAATTTTTTTCTTTTACGTTAATTAATTATATATGTTGAATAATTTAAATTCTGTTTAGATATAAACTCGATTCGACAATCAAATATTTATAATTAAATATGTTGTTTTATTTTGTAAACTTAAATTGTATTTTGATTGGAATTCAACATGAATATAATATTTACATTTATTTTTAATGAATGATATATGGAATAATTAAAACACGCACACCCTCTGTCACATCAAAGAAGGAAAGAAGAAAGGCAACTAAAGAGAATCCTATATTGTTAGAATTGTTTGTGCCGTATAATAAAAGCATCATAGCCCTGCCGTACGATGAAACGGGATCAAGCAAACGCGATATCAAACATGGTACAATGGGAATTTTAGCTGAAATTCTAACTTTGAGCTGAAATTAAGTCCATATTAATTGGTTTTGTCACGCAACAAATTATAAAGTGAAATAAATTGGGCTTGTTCGCTTTGTTCAAGTATTCAAAAGAATTAGTACAAATTACTTCAATCTTCAATTAAATTAGCCCGTAATTTGTTCGCAAAAGAGAAAACAAGAAAAGTTTGGGAAAAAGTTTTCAATACCGACACTTAAAAAGTTTGGGAAACTTCGTTCCGATTTTAGGATGAGTTGCCCCAGGCTGCGACATTTTCCAAGATTGACTAATCCAAGCTAAAATACCGAGAAACCCACGCCGATACTAAAGCAAGAAAGTTACAGCCAGAATCCATTGATTAAAGTTACTTTGGTTAGGTGAGCTTTAGACCATGCCCATTGTTGAATTTAGTTTAAATTTTTCTATCACGGGATAATTTCATAAATACTAAAAAGTAGTACTTACTATGTATTTTCTATAGTTATTGTATAAGTTGCTATTTTATTATATATATATATATATATTTTTGGTTTTGTTGACTTTGGAAATAGTGTTTGTGATTATGGGTCAATTTCCTTGGACTTTGGCTTTGAATCTATTGGTTCTGAGCCGTGACTTTCTGAGTGTTCTGAAGTCTTTGATTATATTTATACGAAAAGTTGTTAAATGTTGGGCCTTTGTCTTTAATTGCTTGGGATTTTGTGACTTTGCAACTTTTAATTGTGGATTTTGATATGGTTAAAATGAAAAAAAAAATGGTTAAAATGGATTCATTTAAAAGATAACCAACATCCAATGTGGATTGATAAGATTAGAAAATTTTTAATAAAATATTTTTAAAAATTTATATTATTTAAAATTTTAAAATAAAATTTTTATTATATTTAATTAAATTTTTTTATTTTGTTTTTAATTAAATAAATTTTTATAAGTAATAGTTAATTAACTGTTATTAATCTAAATCTCATTTTACTACTTTTTTGAAAAATTATGTAAAATAATTTGTGACAAAAGTATAAATTTATTAATATTCCTTAAATAATATAAATTATCTCTAAAGTCAATTACCATTGCTTGTGAATTGTGATTTATGAATAAAAATAAAAGCTATTGTAAATCTTTTGGTACAATTTGGGCCATGAAAAAGCCAGAAAGTCGGTCCTCAGTGTTCACTAATAGCTTTAAGGTACATAAAGGCTTTTTAAATATAATATTAATAAAAAAAAATCCAAAAGAAGGAAAGCAGAAAAATATAAATAAAATGTTTAAAATTTTCAAGTGCTTGTTTTATCTTTTATTTTTCTTCTCCTGTTATTCTACCATGAACTAAAGGTAAACATGAACAGTGTGTGTTCACTAATTCTTGGTTCATACTCTTAATTTCTATAAAATAAATATTGTGATAGTGAAGAATATTCACTAAATAATCATTTTTAGATAGGATTGGTTAAAGATTTCTAGAAAGATTGGTTGAGGATTCAAAATCTGTACACTACCAATATTCAAATGTCAGAATCTTCTATTCCGAACCAAAATTTGGTTTTACCAATAGTGCTTTTATTTTCTTTTTTTTTAGTTTTAGTCAAGATTCTGGCTTGAAGTAAAAAGAAAGGCAAAATTGCAAATCTTGCCAAGCCGACAACTTTTGCACTTTCATAACTATGACCATAAAAATTAATAAACAAATTTCTTAAAAGACGTTAAGATTTTGAGTCTACCATAATTAAGATCTTAAATTTTGATGTTTTAGGGTTCCAAGATTTATAAATTTACTTTATTAACAAATATAGGTATTTGATTCGATGATAAATATATATTTTTGTTTAAAATTTTGAGTTTAAAATTTTTATTTTTTGAATAAAAAAATTACCAATTAATTACGACAAAATTTTTCATGATTTCGTTAGTTGAAAAAATTAAAAAATTAAAAACATTTTATTAAGTTAATGAATTTAAAGCAAAATATAATATTATTATAAATTGAAAATTCAAGGTGAATGGCCTTTGTTTCACCGTCTTTTGTAATTTTTACATTTACATTTAGAAAGAATAAGAAAAATATAAAGAAGTTTTATCAGCTATAGTAAACCGATATCGTTGAAAAAAACTTTCATTCAATTTTTTTTTATAAGATAAAAAAATAAAGAAAAAAAAGAAGAAGGGAGTAGAAAGAAAAAGAAAAAGAGGAAGCTAGGGAAAAAGGGGGAAAAGAGTAAACTAGAAGGGCCAGCGAAATGCAAAACCGTGTTTCAATGTGGCCCCTGTAGCTGTGCATCGTCAAAGCACTGTGTGTGTCAGCTCTCTCTCTCACACCGTCACTAACATAGTCCTTCTTTTACTATTTTTCCGTCCTTTTTATTTCACTCCTATCTAAGAGACCCTAAAATTTCCCCCTTTTGATCCCTTGATTTTCTTCTTCAACACCATATAAACATAAAACATCCCACACAAAACTCTATTATAGAAAAAACCAAACCAAACAAGCACTTGAGCAAGCCCCCCCCCCCCCTCCCCCTCCCCCTCCCCTCCCCTCTCTATTTTATCTCTTTTCTTTCTATTTGCTTTTGGGGTTTTCTCTCGCTTTTCTTCTCTTGAATAATCTCTCTCGAATCTCTTCCCTTCTATTTTCATGCTCCATACTTTGGATGTGCAAGCATCCGTCGCTCTTCTCTCTCTCTTTTCTCAGGTCCTCTCTCTTTCTTTCTTTCTTTCTTTCAGACTTTCAGTATCTCTATATTTTTTTTATCTAATATCCGATCTGTTTGGGGGTTTTTTTTTTTCGATTTTTAAAATCTCTGATTTCCGTTTTTTAGGGTATTATTTTGTTCTTTATCTCTTTGATTTTTTAATCTTTTTGGGTGTGTCTTTGTAGTAGTTGGAAGTAGAGAAGTAGAGGTGAGATGGCGAGCATAAGATCGACTTTGCCTTCTAGGCTTCGCCAGCTTTTGTCTGGCGAAACTTCCACCGGTCCTTCTATCAAAGTCGACTCTGAGCCCGTAAGTTTTTTTTTTAATATATATTATTTTTTAAAATTTTCCGTTAAAATGATTTCTGATTAGGGTTTATCGGAATCTTGTATTGTTTGGTGACCCATAAGGGTTCATATTTACTCTTTCGTCGAAGTAATTTGTATCCAATGTTGCCTTTGTTTCTTTACGTTTTCTCTGTTATTTTTGGGTTGCTGGTATATGGACTGTTTGGCTGATACTACTGAGAGAGATTAATGCTTTAAGACCTAATTGATGGTTAGCTTGTAGTATTTGTTGTGGTCACAAATTTGTTACGTTATGTGCATTTTCTTGACAAAAAAGTGTAGTGGCTTAAACCGAAGACCTTATATTGTTTGGACGCTTGTTACATTCTATCTACTTAAGACCCTAATTTGAAATAAGCATTCAGTACCTTGCTTTGCAATTGTTTTCTCTAACAATCAGGGCGATAGTTTGGTGTCACTTATAATCTTTCACAATGTTGGGCTGACAGGATAATGCACATTTAATCAGGAAAATGATTCATATTAAGTAAGAACCGGGAGGTTTTAAAGATTACTGTTTTTATTTTAATGCTAAACTAGAAAATTGAAGCATGTAGTTTGTCATGGACTCTCTTCTCAGGATGTGATGATTTCTGTCACATTGTCTTTTTTTTTGTTTTAGATAAGAAGTTATGCTAGTAAATTGTGCATTTCATGGTTTATTCCACTAGGACTGAAATTTTCTGCATGGTTCTAGGCTTTAATGTAGACCGCATACTTTCTAAGAATTGTTTTTCTCAATATATGGATGTAATTGTTTCATATGGTGAAACATATATGGCATTTGTTTGAGTTTAGGGAGGACAGTTCTTTTTCTTCCATTTAAATCTAAAGTTTTTAGACAGTTTAGATTGCTCAATGCTAGTTCTTTTGCAACCATATACTTTTAGAATTTTTTTTGTTGTGTGGTTTAGTGCTGGTGCTTGTAGTTGGATGTCTTTGTTCTTCTGTAATCTTTTTGGTCTGATAATGAATTATAATTATATATAATCTATCTATATATCCGCTATCCTAACTGTCAATAAAAATTTGACTTTAAGATATATTTATGTAAATTATTTCAAAGATATAATAGCTATTATTATATCACTATCTGTATGACTTTTAGACCTTTGACAAAGTGCTTCTTATCTGCTTGAGAGTATCTATTTTCTCTTACTACATTGTGAAAGTATTAGAAGATTTATATATTTTTTAATCATTTTAAATGTGAGATTTTTGGATTCTTCTCTTAATTATTATTAGAGAAGCATTGCCATGTGCATTTCACTAGAAGGAAACCAAAATGTCACTTTTAACAAAGTGGTATGAATAATTATAATCCACCGGTTAGCCTAGACTTAGCAAGCATTTTATGCAACAAATAAGGGGTGATGTTTTGAGTTCCCATGGCATTACATAGTCCCACTGTTTTGACCTTCATATTTATTGAGCTTCAAATTTGTCCTTAGTTTTATGCTTTAAATTTAGGTATTTTTAGATTATCTTTCACTACATTGTTTATTTTTTATGACACATATTTGGTTTGACTTCCATTGTCCTTTAGGGATTAAATATCAAACATGCACGTACAGTCATGTACATGCTTCTGGGAACACATGTATATGTCAATTTACATACTGTTTGTCATGAGCTTGCTTGAATGGAATATATACTGGTTGCGTGAGCTTGCCTGATGGATTAGAAGAAGCTATGTTTATTTTTTTTTAAATCTTTTTCTGAAAAATAAATCCAATATTTTGCTGTCACTTGCAGCCTCCTCAAATTAAATCATTTATTGATAAAGTGATCCAGAGTCCGTTACAGGATATAGCAATACCTCTTTCAGGCTTTCGATGGGAGTACAGTAAGGTGATTTCATACTAATTATTCTGCTTGGTTACCCCCTTTTGTGGTTCTTGACTCACTTGTTACTTTTAATTCAGGGGAATTTTCATCATTGGAGGCCACTGTTTCTTCATTTTGATACATATTTCAAGACGTACTTGTCTTGTAGGAATGACCTTCTCCTATCAGATAAAATTCTGGAAGATGATAGTCCATTTCCAAAGCATGCAGTTCTTCAAATATTACGAGTAATGCAAACAATATCAGAGAATTGCCACAACAAGAGTTCATTTGATGGGTTGGAGGTATGTTGAGATGGAGTCAGAAATTATTTTTTTAACTACAGTGACTTGCAAACTTGTTTAGGTCCTACTAACTTGTTATTTATGGGCTTCTCCAACATTGTTTATCTGATATAACTCTGTTATTCTCCTTTCAGCATTTCAAGCTCCTACTTTCATCCACTGATCCTGAAATTCTTATAGCTACACTGGAGACTCTTTCTGCACTTGTTAAAATAAACCCATCGAAGGTCCATGGGAGTGGAAAGTTGATTGGATGTGGCTCAGTGAACAGCTATCTGCTGTCTCTTGCTCAGGGATGGGGGAGCAAGGAGGAGGGATTGGGTCTGTATTCATGTGTTTTGGCAAATGAGAGAACACAGGAGGAAGGCCTTAGTTTGTTTCCATCTGACTTAGAACATGATGGTGACAAGTCTCAACACCGGATTGGTTCTAGCCTTTATTTTGAATTGCATGGGCTCAATACTCAAGGCACTGAAGAAAGCAGTGGCAATGTGAGTTCCACTTCGAGAGTCATACACATGCCAGATCTACATTTGCAAAAGGAGGATGATCTGTTAATAATGAAGCAATGTATTGAGCAGTACAATGTGCCTACTGAGCTCCGGTTTTCATTGCTAACAAGAATTAGATATGCGCATGCCTTTCGGTCGCCCAGGATATGCAGGCTGTACAGCAGGATTTGCCTTCTTGCATTTATTGTGCTTGTTCAGTCTAATGATGCTAATGATGAGCTGACATCATTTTTCGCAAATGAACCAGAGTATACAAATGAATTAATAAGGATTGTGCGGTCAGAAGAAACTATTCCTGGAACTATTAGAACTCTTGCGATGCTTGCGTTGGGAGCACAGTTAGCTGCATACTCAGCATCTCATGACCGGGCTCGAATTTTGAGTGGGTCAAGTATTAGTTTTACTGTAGGAAATCGAATGATTCTCCTGAATGTGCTCCAGAAGGCAGTTCTGTCACTGAAAAGCTCCAGTGATCCATCATCTCTTGCTTTTATTGAGGCTCTTCTTCAGTTCTATCTGCTTCATATTGTGTCATCCTCTGCATCTGGGAGTAATATTAGAGGGTCAGGAATGGTTCCAACCTTTTTACCTCTTTTGGAGGATTCTGACCCAAATCATATGCATCTTGTCTATTTGGCTGTAAAAGCTCTACAAAAGCTCATGGATTACAGTAGTTCAGCTGTGTCGTTGCTTAGAGAACTGGGTGGAGTAGAGCTTTTGGCTCAGAGGCTACAGATAGAAGTGCAAA
Organism: Theobroma cacao; assembly: GCF_000208745.1. Lineage (NCBI taxonomy): Eukaryota > Viridiplantae > Streptophyta > Magnoliopsida > Malvales > Malvaceae > Theobroma > Theobroma cacao. The sequence goes on along the minus strand of NC_030857.1, from coordinate 3,512,536 downwards.
GAGTTATTGGTACGTCTGGGGGAAATGATAATTCAATGATTATTGGTGAATGCTCAAGATACAATGATGACCAGTTGTACTCCCAAAAGAGGCTTATCAAGGTGCTTTTGAAGGCTCTAGGTTCTGCTACATATGCCCCAGCAAACTCAACTAGGCCGCAGAGTCCTCAAGACAGTTCTCTGCCTGGTACTTTATCACTCATATATGGGAATGCAGATAAATTTGGAGGTGATATTTACTGCTCAGCTGTGACTGTTATGAGTGAAATTATCCATAAAGATCCAACTTGTCTTCCGGCACTTCTTGAGCTAGGTCTTCCAGATGCCTTTTTATCTTCAGTGTTATCTGGAGTACTTCCATCTTCAAAGGCTATAACATGTGTTCCAAATGGCCTTGGTGCCATTTGTCTTAATGCCAAAGGCTTGGAGGCAGTGAAAGAAACTTCGGCATTGCGATTCCTTGTTGACATCTTTACCAGCAAGAAGTATGTGCTGGCAATGAATGAAGCAATTGTTCCTTTGGCCAATGCAGTTGAAGAGCTTTTGCGCCACGTATCTTCTTTGAGAAGCAGTGGTGTTGATATAATCATTGAAATTGTAAATAAAATAGCTTCCTTTGGGGACAGCAGTAGCTTTTCTGGGTCATCTGTAGAAAAAGTTATTGGGAGCACTGCAATGGAAACTGATTCTGAAGACAAAGGAAATGAAGGGCATTGTTGTCTGGTTGGTGCAGTGGATTCTGTAACTGAAGGAATCAGTGATGAGCAGTTTCTTCAATTGTGCATTTTGCATCTGATGGTTTTGCTTCATAGAACAACAGAGAATTCTGAAACATGTCGCCTATTTGTGGAGAAATCAGGAATTGAGGCTTTACTGAAACTTCTTTTAAGGCCCATTATCGTACAGTCATCTGAGGGGATGTCTATTGCTTTACATAGCACCATGGTTTTCAAAGGGTTTACTCAGCATCATTCTGCTCCTCTTGCACGTGCCTTCTGTTCATCTCTTAGGGAACATTTGAAGAAAGCTTTGACTGGATTTGGTGCAGCTTCAGCCTCCTTTTTACTGGATCCTAGGATGATGCCTGATGATGGAGTCTTTTCTCCCCTTTTTCTTGTCGAATTCCTTCTATTTCTTGCTGCTTCTAAAGATAATCGTTGGATTAGTGCTTTGCTTACAGAACTTGGTAATGGCAGCAAAGATGTTCTGGAAGACATTGGTCTTGTCCATCGTGAAATTTTATGGCAGATTGCTCTCCTTGAAGATGCCAAGCTTGAAATGGAGGATGATGGTGCTAGTGCTAGTTCTGCTGAGTCACAACAACGGGAATCTAGTGCAAGTGATACTGAAGAGCAAAGGTTGAACTCCTTTAGGCAGTTTCTTGATCCATTATTAAGGAGAAGGACACCAGGATGGAGTATTGAATCCCAGTTCTTTGACCTAATAAACCTTTATCGTGACCTTGGCCGTGCTACTGGCTTTCAACAGAGATTAGGTACTGATGGTTCAAACATGCGGTTTGGAGCCAATCATTCTACTTCATCAGATGCCTCTGGATCTGTCAATAAGAAGGAATATGACAAGCAGAGGTCATATCACACCTCTTGCTGTGATATGGTGAGGTCACTTTCCTTCCACATAACCCATTTGTTTCAAGAGTTGGGAAAAGTGATGTTACTTCCTTCTCGTCGTCGGGATGATACTGTTAATGCATCCCCTGCATCAAAATCTGTTGCTTCTAGTTTTGCCTCTACTGCATTGGATCATATGAACTTTGGAGGTCATGTGAATTCTTCAGGCTCAGAAGCATCCATATCGACAAAGTGTCGCTACTTTGGTAAGGTTATTGATTTCATTGATAGCGTTCTTCTGGATAGGCCTGATTCCTGCAATTCAATTATGCTAAATTGCTTATATGGACGTGGAGTTGTTCAATCAGTATTGACAACTTTTGAAGCTACCAGTCAATTACTATTTGCGGTTAATAGGGCCCCAGCATCTCCAATGGATACAGATGATGGTAATGTAAAGCAGGATGAAAAAGAAGATGGAGATCATGCATGGATTTATGGTCCATTAGCTAGCTATGGTAAACTTATGGATCATCTGGTGACGTCTTCTTTCATCTTATCTCCATTCACCAAACACCTGCTTGTTCAACCACTTGCGAGTGGAGATGTCCCTTTTCCTAGGGATGCTGAAACTTTTGTGAAGGTGCTTCAATCCATGGTGCTTAAGGCAGTGCTTCCAGTTTGGATTCACCCACAGTTTACTGACTGCAGTTATGATTTTATCACTACAGTTATATCTATCATTAGGCACATTTACTCTGGTGTTGAAGTGAAAAATGTTACCAGCAGCAATAGTGCTCGTATTGCTGGGCCTCCTCCAAATGAAACAACTATAGCAACAATTGTAGAGATGGGATTTTCCAGGTCTAGGGCAGAAGAAGCTTTGAGGCAAGTTGGATCTAATAGTGTGGAGTTGGCAATGGAGTGGTTATTTTCCCATCCAGAGGAAACCCAGGAGGATGATGAACTTGCTCGTGCACTTGCCATGTCCCTTGGGAACTCTGAATCTGACACAAATGTAGATGTTGCAAATGACAGTAGCCAGCAACTTGAAGAAGAGATGGTCCAACTTCCTCCTGTTGAGGAGTTGTTGTCAACATGTACAAAGCTGCTTCAGATGAAAGAACCTCTAGCATTCCCAGTTAGGGACCTTCTTGTATTGATATGCTCCCAAAATGATGGTCAATATAGGTCCAGTGTCATTTCCTTCATTCTTGACCAAGTGAGAGATTCTAGTTCTGCTTCTGATAGCAGAAACAATTCACTGCTCTCTGCTTTTTTCCATGTTCTTGCTTTAATTCTTCACGAGGATATGGGGGCACGGGAAATTGCCTCAAAAACTGGACTGGTAAAACTTGTGACTGATTTACTTTCAGAGTGGGACTCCAGTTCAGTTGACAAGGCAAAACGCCAAGTTCCAAAATGGGTAACAACTGCTTTCCTTGCTCTTGATAGGCTGCTTCAGGTGGATCAAAAATTGAATTCTGATATTGTTGAGCAGTTGAAAGGGGAAAATCTTAGTAGCCAGCAGACATCTGTCAGTATTGATGAGGAGAAGAAAAATAAGTTGCATTCGTCAATTGAATCACCAAGACATATGGATATTCATGAGCAGAACAGACTAATTGAGATTGCTTGTAGCTGTATAAGGAACCAGTTTCCATCTGAGACAATGCATGCTGTTCTGCAGCTATGTTCTACTCTGACTAGAACCCATTCAGTTGCTGTTTGTTTTCTTGATGGTGGGGGTGTAAGTTCTCTTCTTTCGTTGCCAACAAGTAGTCTCTTTCCTGGGTTTGACAATATTGCTGCTACCATTATCCGTCATGTCCTTGAAGATCCTCAAACCTTGCAGCAGGCAATGGAAGCTGAGATAAAGCACAGTCTTGTGGCTATGGCCAACAGGCATTCAAATGGAAGGGTCAGTCCACGTAATTTCCTTGTCAACCTTAGTTCTGTGATTTCTCGCGATCCAGTAATATTTATGCTGGCTGTTAAGTCTGTCTGCCAAGTTGAGATGGTTGGTGACAGACCTTACATTGTTTTGATTAAAGACCGTGACAAAGATAAATGTAAGGAGAAGGAAAAGGACAAGGAGAAAGCATCAGACAAAGATAAAACACAACAAAATGATGGGAAGGGTAATTTGTGCAATATGAACTTGGCAGGTCCTGGGAATGGGCATGGAAAATTTAATGATCCAAATTCCAAGTCAGTTAAAATGCATAGAAAATCTCCTCAAAGCTTTGTAAATGTGATTGAGCTTCTTTTGGATTCAGTCAGTGCTTTTGTACCTCCCTTGACAGATGATGTTAGAACAGAGGTGCCTGTTGATGCACCATCATCAACTGATATGGAAATTGATGTTGCTGCTGTCAAGGGTAAAGGAAAAGCCATTGCAACTGTGTCTGAGGAGAATGAAGTTTCTGTTCTGGATGCCTCTGCATCACTTGCAAAGATAGTATTCATCTTAAAACTTTTGACAGAGATTCTGTTAATGTACGCTTCATCCGTTCATGTCCTCCTCCGGAGAGATGGTGAATTAAGTAGCTGCAGGGTCCCTCATCAAAGGGGCTCAACTGGTTTATCCATTGGTGGAATATTTCATCACATTCTTCACAGGTTTATTCCATATTCCCGGAATTCAAAGAAGGAAAGGAAAATTGATGGTGACTGGAGGCATAAACTAGCAACGAGGGCTAGTCAATTTCTAGTTGCATCTTGTGTGCGTTCTGTGGAGGCAAGGAAGAGAGTCTTTACAGAGATTAATTGTGTTTTCAATGACTTTGTTGATTCCTCTGATGGTTTCAAACCTCCAAGCAGTGATATGCAGACTTTTGTTGATCTGCTAAATGATATACTAGTTGCTCGTACACCAACTGGTTCATGCATCTCAGCAGAAGCTTCTGCCACTTTTATAGATGTTGGTTTGGTTGCATCATTAACACGCACCCTTGAAGTGTTGGATTTGGATCATGCTGAGTCACCTAAAGTCGTCACAGGGCTCATCAAAGCTTTGGAACTTGTAACCAAGGAGCATGTCCATTCTGCTGATTCTTCTGCTATCAAAGGTGAGAATTCAGTCAAACCTACTGATCATAATCAGTCTGGGAGAGCAGATAATATTGTTGATGCATCACAGTCCATGGAAGTGGCATCTCAGTCCAATCATGACGCAGTTGCAGCTGATGGTGTTGAGTCTTTCAATACCGTCCAAAACTATGGTGGGTCTGAAGCTGTTACCGATGATATGGAACATGACCAGGATCTTGATGGAGGTTTTGCTCCTGCTACTGAGGATGATTATATGCAAGAAACCTCTGAGGATGCAAGGGGTCTTGAAAACGGTGTAGAAACTGTGGGGATTCATTTTGAAATCCAGCCCCATGAGCAAGAAAACCTTGATGATGATGAGGACGAGGAGATGTCTGGGGATGATGGGGATGAAGTGGATGAAGATGAAGATGAAGATGATGAGGACCATAATGATTTGGAGGAAGATGATGTACATCACCTGTCTCATCCTGACACAGATCAAGATGATCATGAGATTGATGATGATGAGTTTGATGATGAAGTATTAGAAGAAGATGATGAGGATGATGGGGATGATGAGGGTGGAGTTATTCTAAGGTTGGAGGAGGGTATCAATGGAATGGATGTGTTTGACCATATTGAAGTTTTTGGCAGAGATCACAGTTTTGCCAATGAAACTCTTCATGTAATGCCAGTTGAAGTTTTTGGTTCTAGACGTCAAGGGCGTACTACATCCATTTACAGTCTTTTGGGGCGCAGTGGTGAGAATTCAGCCCCCTCAAGGCATCCTCTTTTATTGGGCCCTTCATCACTACGCTCAGCCTCTCAAAGACAGTCAGGTTTTTTCCTGTATTCTAATAATAATTTTCTTGGATTTTGTTGTAATTTACAGCTTAATCTGTATTAATCTGCATCTATAATTTTAACAACCCTCCACTTTTCTTTCTATTTTGCTCCTTTCCAGAAAATGCACATGATATGATTCTTTCAGACAGAAACTCGGACAGCACCTCATCACGGTTGGATACTATTTTCCGGTCTTTGAGGAATGGGCGTCACAGCCATCGTTTGAACTTGTGGGTTGATGAGAGCCAGCAAAGCAGTGGGTCAAGTGCAGCTACTGTACCACAAGGGCTTGAAGAGTTGCTTGTTTCACAATTGAGGCGACCAGTCTCTGTGAAATCTTCTGATCACAATACATCAACAGTGGAACCTCAGACCCATGGTGAAGGTAGTCAATTACAGGAATCAGGGGCTGGTGCAAGGCCTGAGAATCTTGTAGAAAACAATGTAAATAATGAAAATGCTAATGCGCCTCCATCTGCAGCAGTTGATACGTCTGTCAATGCTGATGTGAGACCTGCAGTAAACGATTCTCTACAAGGAACTGATGCAACCAGTATACATTCACAATCTGTTGAAATGCAATTTGAGCAGAATGATGCAGCTGTTCGCGATGTTGAAGCAGTGAGCCAAGAAAGTAGTGGTAGTGGGGCTACTTTAGGGGAAAGCCTCCGAAGCCTTGATGTTGAGATTGGAAGTGCAGATGGCCATGATGATGGAGGAGAAAGGCAAGGTTCTTCAGACCGAACTCCTGATCCACAGGCTGCTCGTGTGAGAAGAACAAATGTGTCTTTTGGGAATTCTACAGCTGCTGGTGGGAGGGATGCACCTCTTCATAGTGTTACTGAGGTTTCAGAGAATTCTAGTCGAGAAGCAGATCAAGATAGTACAGCTGCAGAGCAGCAGATAAACAGTGATGCTGCTTCTGGATCAATTGATCCTGCATTTTTGGATGCTCTCCCTGAGGAGTTGCGTGCTGAAGTTCTTTCGGCTCAGCAGGGCCAAGTGGCGCAGCCTTCAAGTGCTGAACAACAGAATTCTGGTGATATCGATCCAGAGTTTCTTGCAGCCCTTCCCCCAGATATCCGAGCAGAAGTCCTTGCACAACAGCAAGCACAAAGGCTTCATCAATCTCAGGAACTCGAAGGTCAACCAGTTGAAATGGACACGGTGTCAATAATTGCAACATTTCCTTCAGATTTGCGAGAAGAGGTATGATATTCAGTATAGTCTGGATAAATTTTAAACTGTAAGTTGAATGTATCTAAACATTATCCCTTTTGTTATTTTTATCCTCAGGTTCTCTTAACGTCATCTGATGCTATTCTTGCTAATCTCACGCCTGCCCTTGTTGCGGAGGCAAACATGTTGCGTGAGAGATTTGCACATCGCTATCATAATCGTGCCTTGTTTGGTATGTATCCAAGGAATCGCAGAGGTGAATCTTCTAGGAGAAGTGAAGGTATTGGATCCAGCCTGGACAGGATGGGGGGAAGTATTGTGTCACGTAGATCTGTTTCTGCTAAGATAATTGAAGCTGAAGGAGCCCCTTTAGTTGGCACAGAAGCTCTTCAAGCAATGGTTCGGTTACTTCGGATTGTTCAGGTGCTCTCTCCGTTGGTTAATTTTCCCTTTTGATATTCCTCCTTGATTTTGATCTATGCATTAACCTTTTTAATCCTGCAGCCACTGTATAAAGGTTCATTGCAGAAGCTTCTCTTGAATTTATGTGCTCATAATGAAACCAGAACAGCTCTAGTTAAAATCTTGATGGACATGCTGATGCTTGATGCCAGAAAACCTGGCAGTTATTCAAATGCAATTGAACCACCATACAGGCTCTATGGTTGCCAGAATAATGTTATGTATTCTCGTCCTCAACATTTTGATGGTAAGATAAGATACACGAGTTCATAGCCCCTAGTGATTCAATGTAGCTTGTTATAAGAACATTTTCATATTTCTCTCAGCTTCTTTTATTCTTTCTGGGAAAAGATTTCTCTCTGTATAGGTGGATCTTTTACTTTCCATTTATTATTCATGAGTTTAATATCTGGAGGAGTTGTATGGTTTGGTTCTTGATTAGACTCATAGTATTCAGGTTCTAAGTGGTTTCTTTTACCTTATCCTTTTTTTTGCAGGAGTTCCTCCTTTGGTGTCTAGACGAGTTCTTGAAACTCTCACTTACTTGGCTCGAAATCATCCATATGTTGCTAAGATTTTACTTCAGTTTAGATTGCCTCTTCCTACCCAACAAGAGCTAAGGAATATTGATCAGTCACGTGGAAAAGCTTTGATGACTGAGGAGCAGCGGGAAGGATATATTTCCATTGCCTTGCTTTTGAGCCTTCTCAATCAACCCCTGTACTTGAGAAGTATAGCACATCTTGAGCAGGTGATGACCCTATTCTAAATATGTTATGCATTTTTACATCTTTGTGTCTGTTATATGCTTATTTTTTATTGTTGCTTCAGCTGCTTAACCTGTTGGATGTCATCATTGACCATGTGGAAAGGAAGCCCCGTTCATCTGAGAAATCAAGGGCATCTTCCACTGAACAAATACCTGCTTTGCAAATTTCAATGTCAGATGCTGACATTACTGCTGAGAAACATGATGCTCCTGAGGTTGCTGATTCATCCACACCCTCAACGTCTGGTGTAAGTAATGAATGTGATGCGCAGACTGTACTGACCAATCTCCCTCGAGCAGAGCTCCGACTTTTATGCTCATTGCTTGCACGGGAAGGGTAAGTTATATGTCTAAACAATGTATTGTTTAATGCTGTCTATTCCATCAGAAGTCTGCATTTTTACCATTTATCTCTTATGCTTTTGATTGAAGAAAGGTCCACGTTTTCATTTTCTGTAACTTAGGCTTTGCAACCCTCCAAAAGAAAAAAAAGAAAGAAAGAAAGAGGTGACTAGATTTGCACCTCCTATCAAAATAATCATTAACTCTCTGTCATCAAATTTAAACAAGCTTTTGTGCCTTCTTTCCATTTGCTCGGTCTAATGTTCTGTTTCACACCCAGTTTGTCAGATAATGCATATGGTCTGGTGGCAGAGGTAATGAAAAAGCTAGTGGCTATTGCTCCAAGCCATTGTCATCTGTTTATTTCTGAGCTAGCTGATGCTGTACAAAATTTGATTAAATCTGCCATGGATGAGTTACGAATGTTTGGTGAAGCAGTGAAAGCACTACTCAGCACAACATCTTCTGATGGAGCTGCAATTTTAAGGGTCTTACAGGCACTAAGTTCTCTTGTTGCTTCATTAACCGAGAAAGAAAAGGATCTACAGCTTCTTCCTGATATGGAGCGTTCTTCAGCTCTTTCTCAGGTGTGGGACATCAATGCAGCTTTAGAACCTTTGTGGATAGAGTTGAGCACTTGCATAAGCAAAATAGAGAGCTTTTCAGATTCTGCACCAGATTTATTAGCTCCATCCAAGACTTCCATATCAAGACAATCTGGTGTAACACCACCCCTTCCTGCAGGCACTCAAAACATCTTACCATATATAGAATCTTTCTTTGTGATGTGTGAGAAGTTACATCCTGCACAACCAGGTTCTGGTCATGATTTTGGCATGGCTGCACTTTCTGATGTTGAAGATGCCAGCACATCTACTGGCCAGCAGAAAACTGCTGGTCCTGTCTCAAAATTTGATGAAAAACATGTTGCCTTTGTGAAGTTCTCAGAGAAGCATAGGAAGTTGTTAAATGCTTTCATCCGCCAAAATCCTGGACTGCTTGAGAAGTCATTTTCACTTATGTTGAAAGTTCCCCGCTTTGTTGATTTTGATAATAAACGTGCCCACTTCAGGTCCAAAATAAAGCATCAACATGATCATCATCACAGTCCTCTAAGAATATCGGTTAGAAGAGCTTACATACTTGAGGATTCTTATAATCAACTACGGATGCGGTCAACTCAAGATTTGAAGGGGAGGTTAACTGTTCACTTCCAAGGAGAGGAAGGTATTGATGCTGGTGGGCTTACAAGGGAATGGTATCAGCTATTGTCCAGGGTTATATTTGACAAAGGAGCATTGCTTTTCACTACGGTGGGCAATGAGTCAACATTCCAGCCTAACCCCAACTCAGTCTACCAAACGGAACATCTTTCGTACTTCAAATTTGTTGGGCGAGTTGTGAGTACCTTCTCTAGTTGCTCCTATTGGATTAGCACACTTTTTTTTTCTACCTTTTTGTTCACTTCCTAATTAAATATTTCCAGGTTGGCAAAGCACTTTTTGATGGGCAACTCTTGGATGTCCACTTTACTCGATCTTTCTACAAGCATATCTTAGGGGTCAAAGTTACTTACCATGACATTGAAGCAATTGATCCTGATTACTTCAAAAACCTAAAGTGGATGCTTGAGGTCTGTCAAATTTCAATTTTCCACATCTGTTCCTCTTTTTCTCTTAGAGGGAGAGGGAGAGTTTGTCTGTTTGCTGGGAATTATCTTTCATTGTTCATTAGAGAGATTGTTGTTTTGCACACCTTCTTTTGACTTCTTTCCTTGTTTCTGTTTTCAGAATGATATTAGTGACGTCCTAGACCTTACTTTTAGCATTGATGCTGATGAGGAGAAGCTGATACTGTATGAAAGGACACAGGTACTGATTTTCGTTGATGCTTTCATGAAGCCCTTGGTGGTGACACTTTTTTTGGTTATAAACTATGTTCTACAAATTATGATGCAGGTGACTGACTATGAGCTGATTCCTGGTGGTCGGAATATTAAAGTTACTGAGGAGAATAAACACCAATATGTTGATTTAGTTGCTGAACATCGTTTGACAACTGCTATTCGTCCTCAAATAAATGCGTTTTTGGAAGGATTCAATGAATTAATTCCTAGAGAATTAATATCTATTTTTAATGATAAGGAGCTGGAGTTACTAATAAGTGGTCTTCCAGATATCGATTGTAAGTCTAGTAAACTGATTTATATAATGTTATTTACATGAAAGAATGCTTTTGTTGCCACCTTATCTGAAAATGACCCAATCTGTGATAACTGTTTCCTAGTGGATGACATGAGGGCAAATACAGAGTATTCTGGGTATAGTGCAGCATCCCCTGTTATACAGTGGTTTTGGGAGGTTGTTCAAGGGTTCAGCAAGGAGGATAAGGCTCGACTTCTACAGTTTGTGACAGGCACCTCAAAGGTATTTCAACGCCTGATATTGTAGATAATACAACTTGTATTTTGACATTTCAAGCTGTTAACTGTAGATCAACCCAAAGGTTAATTATTGAATGCTTGAATTAAGATTTAGTTTAGTGTGAAATTGTGAACTTGTTACTCTTTGTTAAAGCTCTACATTTTCACTTTGTAATTTCACAGGTACCTTTGGAAGGATTTACCGCACTTCAAGGAATTTCAGGTTCACAGAAGTTTCAGATACACAAAGCATATGGCAGCCCTGATCACTTGCCTTCTGCGCATACCTGGTAATCTATCAGTCATCTGTCCTTTACTTGCAAATTTGCCTTGTGCTGCTTTAGACCTTTCTTCATTAGTAAGGAACATTTCTTTGTGATTAATGCAGTTTCAATCAATTGGATTTACCGGAGTATCCTTCTAAGGAACATCTAGAAGAAAGATTGCTGCTTGCAATTCATGAAGCCAACGAAGGGTTTGGATTCGGTTAAGATTTGAAGTAGTAATCAGAGTCATCATGTAGATAAAGAAATATATGCACCGGGATCTTATTATGGGGGTATAAGTGCTGGGCTGACGTTGAATTGATACATGTTTATATACTGTACAGTCACATATTGGCTATTGGAATGCCTCTGGCAGTTTTAAATTTGCCATCGTTTTTGTTCATTTTTCCTTTTTCTCCTACTACTCTCTTTCAGATTTTCCCTTTCCTTTATTAAAAAGATAAAAGGAGAGAGGCTCACTAATGATATCGCAACATTGTTGACTGGATACCCTCTTCTCTTTCCAGCATGTCGTACATGAAATTTGGCCATTTTACATATTAAATTGTATCAAGTCAATTTGTTACTGGTATTTCCGGCCCCTTTTTTCTTATTTTTCGATTTTATTCATAAAGCTAACCAGTTTAATTAGCTTAGACTTTACACTATCCCTCAAAGCTTACATCTGTTCATTCTTTCCATTATATTTGAAATAGCAAAAGATCTTTGGATTTGTTCACAGTAACATCACAAAATATCTCACTTTGGATCTTCATATATATTGGGATAAAAGAAAAAATGATCAAACAAGTTAATGGTTAAATTAAAAAATGCAGGATAATGGAAAATTATTATTTGTAACAATCATTATAATTAAGAATTAGCATTAATTTACCATAAAAATGTAGTTTAATAGCTATTTTATAGTTTGCAACAATGTTATTATAATTAAAAATTAGCATTAATTAACACATTTTATATCTCGACTATTTTAATAAAAATTCACTAGAACATAGCCAAAAATAGTAATGGGTTAATGTAATTCGATGAATATTTTAACAAAGATATGTAGATTGTATACTTATGTTTACTCACTTTTACTGTTATGCCTTCAAGAAAATTGAGGAAAACTTGGCATGAATTTTTTTGTTTTGGGCCAAACTTTAATTTAAACAAAAAATGGTAACAATGAGGTAAACTTAGTACTTGATTATACATTAGTGTAAGATAAGATCCTTGGGAGGGAGAGAACGAAGGCTAACACAATATAAACATCACATCCACTCCCCTATCATCTTAACCACATCTTCAACTTGCTGCTGCTCTCTCTAAGTCCTGTAACCTGATCTCGGTTGATTTTGTAGCTGGACAAGGCTTTTCCAACAGTATTGACTGACTTTGTACTCCTTGTAATCCTAGCTAATGCTCGAGATGTGTCAATTTGCCTCGTCTTATTTGACTCAGCTGATAACGTCTTCTTGTCAAGCAGAGAAGATGATAGTAAAAGATTGTTCTCGGTCCCTTTGCTCTGTACCTGCTTTTTTCTCCTCAACTCTCGAAGGGAATCAGTACCTTTCAATAAGTCAGACCCCATATTCGTCGTTCTGCTATTACAGTTTAAGCTCCTTAGACTTGGAGGATCCATGCCAGATATGGTTTCTGTTCTTGGTGTTGCGATAGGTGTGCCTAGTAACTTCTCTGCAGAATGTACTGGCCGCATAGGCTCTTCCTGGTGTTGTCTTAACTTTTGTTCGAGTTCATTAACCTGTAATTACGCAGAAAGGGATCAGTATTTCACCGTAGCGTCCTAAACTTCAATTCCTTGTAACATCAAAGACAGGAAGAACCTTTTGTTGATGCAATAGAGATCCTCCACTTTCTCCCTCCATTTTCAGCTTGTTTTCAAGTTCTTTAACCTGCATCAACAGAAAGAGATAAATGATTTCTATTTTTTATATCATGTCCAGTGCCAGAGAGTATTCTTTCAGGAATGCCAATAAAAGAAAAAAAAAATGGTTTTATGGCTATTTGCTTTATCAATGAATTACCAAATTGGTTTCCACCAACCACTCTTCGCTGTATGTGTTTTACCATTTTCCTTTCAGATCAGACTGACCATTACAAAATTTTATGAGGAAAGAGTCAGAAGTTGGCACAATGGTATGGTATAGAGTGGGGTTGATGGCATGTATCTATCTAATGGGATCAGTAACAACAATTACCAATAATTGTTGAAGAAAAAAACAATGTATAAAAGAAAATGATGCTGGTAAGTCAAAATTTTCATTGGTTACAATCACCTTTTGCTGTAGCATCCCTGAATGAAGCTCAAACTCCCGTGTTCTCTCTTTCAATATGCCCTCAAGCTCCTTGACCTGTGAAGAGTAATACAAACAATCCATTTAAAAATGCAACTTTGAGCCTCTTAACTTTATATGTATAGCAATCTTTTGGACACTCTTTTTTATTTTCCCCAATGCATCATCCCTTGGTGACACTGATAAATTAATATTCTTGCCAAGGTGGCCATATGCTTAAGTATATATCAAATTTAACAATTTCTCAATAAAGTTAAAATGTCACAGTTTCATCGAAAGCAGAAAACCTTGCGCTGTAGAGTCAAGGACACTGTCTGCTCACGCTCTTTCAGTTTGTTCTCAGCCACCTCAACCTGTGGTGGAAATACAAGTCAAATGTTGCATATGGTTACTTAGAACAAAAAAACTAAAAGGATACAAAACCTAGATTATTCAATTGACATCAACCTTCAGCTGAAAATTGGAGCAAATTTCTTCCTTCTCCATCATTCTTTCTGAAAGTTGCAACAACTGCCTCTCTAGTTGTCTACATAACTCTGTCTTGGATGCAAGTTGGTCCTCAAGCTCATTGAGCTTTTCTTCTTGGATTTTGCAAAGCTGATCCCTACCTTTGGCTTTACCCTCTAAGTTGTGATAGTTCTCTTCTGACTTTCTTAGAGCTTCGTCTTTTAATCTCAATTCTTGCTTTGCTTTATCAAGCTTCAATAGTTCATGAGGAATATCAGGGAAAAAAGGTACACCACACATTCAGGTTCAAGTATAGAGAGAAATCCACTTCAACATGCTTGTTTTGTGTTTGAATCTGTAATTTAAATATACCATCAATGAGCTTACCATTTGTTTCAACTTTTGAAGCTCAGCAGTGTCAACCTGCTTCTTTACCGGACCCAACTCAACCCCTCGAACCCGACTTGCAAAATTTAAAGAACTTAGGGTCTCACCTAAGTCCTGCTCTGAAGGGCTGATTTGTACAAACATCAAGGTTTTAGAGTCACCCCCTACAGCAGATGAATACAGGATTTTAAAAATGGAAGATATTTAATGCTTTTGTTCCCTTCATATGATAACAAAATTAATAACTTTTCATCATTGTAAGTGCGCCATATTCCATATAAAAGCATTCACTTGTGAACTCTGAGCACTGTTGTAAATGTGCTCATACATACAAGAGCAAATAACCTTGATTTTTTGAGGAGTCTAAACTTGAACATTTTCACAGTTGACTAATAGGATATTCAAATAAGACCCATCAACATATGACTGCCTACCTAAGGAATCTTGGAGTAGATGTGTGAGCTTGGAATTCCTGCAAAACCCACTAGATAAATATCTGAATACTCGAAAACAGCAATAGACATCTGGAATACAATGAGATGAATGGCAAACCTATATGGGATGTGGATGCTTTTGGTTGCCAAAGCAGAAATCACATCTCCTAAAGCGGAAAGTGATCTGTTGATGTTTTGGGCTTCCTTGAGCCGTTCTCCTTGCACATCAGTTTTTGCTAGCCTTTCACTACCGGCCAAATCCACAAGCCATAGCTTGCTCTTGGTGCATTCACCACTGATCAAATTCTTTGCTCTTACCAATATGCAGAGCATGCTGCAAAAACAATAGACATATGAAGCCAACATTGTCTTCTATAACATTCAAAGTCTTTCCTTTTATCATTTTATACAGATTGAGAGAACAGGAACAACATTTGTAATTAAAGCAAATATGAAAATGGTTATAACAGAGACCATAGCATACTATAGCAAAGACCACTAATTTGCTTTCTCCCTTGAGCAAAAACCAGAGCTAATCATAACAAAAAGGTTCTTGGCGATACTAACCAATGAGATCGGCTACTATGCTCATTCACATTGTTTGACCCTACAGCTCTTGCACCGTTTCCAGCCTGCAGTACATTCCAAACCTCCTTAATATTTTCAACTTTGGCTTCCACTATCCCAGGCACATGATGGAACCCCTCTGAAGCCTGCCTTATCTCCAGCCTAAAACATAGAGCAGATCCAATCAATAGTAATGCTTACACTTAGGACAAAAATACACCGAGCTGAAACTAATTGCATTGTATGAATAAGATTTTGAATTTACTTTTTCGATGTTGGTGCAGTTGCAAGCAAGTCTCTAATTTGCTCATTGTAGACTTCAAGCACACTAACAAATATACCGTATGTATAAGTTTCTTTCCGCTCGTCAACAATTTCAAACAACTGCTCTAATGTCCTATAGTTCACTCCTCGATTTTGCTCTGTACCTTCCATGGTAAAAGTCTTCCCTGTCCCTGTCTGCCCATATGCAAATATACAAACATTGTAGCCATCTAACACTGACGTTACCATAGGGGAAGCATCTGCAAACACATCAACTGTACCAGCAGAAAATAATTTGAGTTAAAATACATTTTCGTTTTTCCTTGTTCTCAGCTGAAATCAATTCCAAGAGTTATTGCATCTTCAAAGATCCTTCAGCCTTTGACAAAAACCCAGTCAAACTAACGGGATTAACAAATTAATTTGATTAAGTTTTTTTTTTTTTTTATTTTGCTACAAACCTACACAGTCAGAAAATCAATGATACTGAAGTATGCAATTTACAGATTTCCCAACAGGTAATAAAAAGCAATAAATGACATTTCAGCTGGAGAGATAGCCAAAGGAGGAAAAATAATCTGATCTGTTGGGATATATTTCCTAAAATACTAAAACGAAATTAAGCTAAAGAAAATCTATTTATAGTATTCACTGTTCTTTATGTTATTAAATATACTGTGAATTTGGGTGAGGTATGCTTGACAGAAAAGGTTAGTGCCTTTAATTCTTTGGTTTTGTTATTTAAAGAGCCTATTTAGAGGTCCACACCTTGATCATCCTTAGGTGTATAAACTCGATCAAATTTGAAATTTTTCCTCGCGGAGCTGCCTGTAAGTATCCCTATATCTCCATCCTTAGCTGCAGTAAAATCTACAACTGTTGCATACCCAGCTGACGCCTCCCCCTTACTTAATGGACGGCACCTACAGAACACTCTAATGTTTCCTGAAAATTATAATTATAAAAGCAAGCTTGGGTCAGTTCACTCTACAATTCAAATATGAAATGTAGAATGTAAAAGTTTTAAACATCAAAACATGCCTTTTGCTTCCTCTAGCTGGTTATGCAGCTTTCTCCTCACTGCCTGCTCTTCATTGAACTTCAATTTTAAATCTTCACACTGTGCAACTGCAGTTCAGATAATTATTACGTATAGAGGTTTTTACAAAAAAATTAGTTGCTTCATAATGCATACTCACCCAATGCTTGAACTGCAAATATCATCTTGTTTAATTGTGGAATTGAATCAGCACACTCATGAGCCTTATTAGAGAGATGAGAATGCTCTTCCTTCATGGTCTGCAATGGATCAGTGGATATGGCAAAGCCCCTTTGATGTTTGAGCAGATGTCAAGAAGATTTATACAATTTGTGGACCAAAAAAATATAGTTTACCTTTATTTTTCTCTCCAACTCGTTGATTGAAGCAATCCAAAATCTCTTATCACATTTATATTTAGTAGAAACATCCTTCAGTTTTGCAGTTTGTCTTTCCAAGGTTTGATCTGTATCAACATTAGGCATGGTTAGAAGAGTTTCAGTTTTCTAGCAAAAAGAATGGCTCTTACATTTTCATAGGTTCTTTTTTAATCCCATTAGCAATCTCCAGTCCCTCAATTGTCCTTCCACGTCAAGACATTCAGCTAAACCTCTCCTTACCTAAATACGTATTTTGGAAGAACTTGTTGTCAAGTTGCATCCTGACCTTCTCTAGTTGCTCATTTGTAGCTGTTAATGACATCCAAGCCTCATAGCATTCATCTGTCTTCAGCTGGCACAGATTCTTCAGCTCTTGTATCTTCTTTTCATACTTTGCTGTAAATTTCATCCTCATATGTTTCTTCTGCAAACCACATGAATATAAAATAAATGATTATGAGAAAATCTTTTACACTTCAAGGTCTCAATCTAAAGGTGTTAGTGTAACCTGAGGTGATGAAATTTCCATTTCAGCAGCGCAATTGTTGCATACT
This sequence comes from Theobroma cacao, assembly GCF_000208745.1. Taxonomy (NCBI): domain Eukaryota; kingdom Viridiplantae; phylum Streptophyta; class Magnoliopsida; order Malvales; family Malvaceae; genus Theobroma; species Theobroma cacao. Next base: position 3,495,254 of record NC_030857.1, on the reverse strand, counting down.
AAATTATCGCATTTCACTTGAGATGCTTTATCTACTTCAGAAGATAACAAAATAAGCCAACCAGGAAGACTCTCTGGGAAATATTCATAAATATAGCAAACTAACAAGAAGGAAGGAAGATACCAGGTAATTCTGTTGCCCGTTTTATGCAAATCCCATTAACTATTGGGCTTCCACAAACTCTTTCAAACTTTATAACGATCACCCTGTCCTCTCCCACTGAAACTCTAATATCCACCACTTGTAACGGCTTGTTTGCTCCAACAATAGAGTATATATCAAGTTCAGACAATACCTGACATTTTTGGCACAAAAAAACAGCACTTCATCAAAATCAATGAACCAAACAACTTTATGCATCAAAGTTTATTCAAATTCACTTGCCTTGTCTCCTTGAATGAAAACATCAAAAACTCTCATTCCTTTAGGACCGTTGGTGTTTACTATTTCTGCGAAATGAAGATCAACCAAATAGTCACCCGGGGAAAAATCGTTGAAGCGATAAGTGAAGTTTCCAAAACGTGCTGATTGATAAATCGATGGCATGTCACCGCCATCATTTATGCTTTCACCGGTTCTCAAGACATCCCCTCCTTCGAAAAAGCTATCACCACAAACATCGATTGTGCACGTTCCTTCTTTCTTTACAGTCCCACCTCCAGCATTTAAAAACATTACAGCATTGTCTGGATCAAAACAAAACAGTGAATTCTACATTTAAATTAATTATAAATCTTTTTTGAATTCAACCGTTATCCACATGCAAAAATCCTCACTAAATAGTAATTTAAAAATAAAAACGAGAACAAAACAAAAAGAATTTTGAAGTTTTATCTTCTTCCTTTTTTACAGCAATTAACTGACAATTTTAGCAAATTGATATTAAAAAAAATTCTAAAGATCTAGAGATTTTGGTTTCGCTTATGAACTAACATTTTCTTCATTGCAGCCAAACAGAATCAGAAGACATAAATGAACATTAAACTCGGACTAAGGTACATAAAGAAACAAGAATTGACGAAAAGGAGAATGAATGTAAATTAGAAAAAGAAAATAACCTGTGTTTTGGGAGCTTATGTAACCAGATTTAATCAATCTTGAACCCGAAAGGCACAGTGCCGAATCGAATTCATCTTCGTGTACATTTTCGTATTCAGTATTCATGTTACTTTTGGGATTTTCTTCGTAGTTTGAGAAACTGCAAGGCCAAGAATTTGGGCCTAGGAATTTGGAGTGTTCGAGATAAGAGTTAGGGAATTGAGATTCCGCCATGACGAAGACCGGAGCGAAAAAGGAGAGGGAACTCGAAGTGTCGCAGAGGAGCTGTTTTTTGAATCTTGCTTTGTTTCTTTTTCTCTGCTTTTGACTTGTGCTGACTACTATAAGTTGTAAGAGATATCATTGCCTTAATTGCTTCGAAATTTAAATTTGCTAAACGGCATTTGAATTTTAACTTTATAGACCGTTACCCTTTCACTTGAGGCCTTGAGGCTCCCGGTGGGTCATATTGTGGGCTGGCTCCTGACATATTCTCCGATCGATGGGTGGTCCACAATGACTATCCTATATCCATTTTTCTTGGTTAAACTCTTGCTTCCAACTTGATCCAGCCCAAGAAAGCAAAACTCAAACTCAAACCAAAATCTTTTAAAAAATATTTTATACAAATGTAACGGATTTCATATTAATAAAAAATAAATAAATTTTAAATTTATAAATAAAAACTTACTTTCACTTAACATATATATTTTTTAGATTGAATACGTGAACTGAAAAACTGTAAACTCGTGATAAATAATATCAAAACCAATCCAATTTTTCATTAACATGAAATCTTTTATGAAAAATATTAAAATCGAAATAGATCCAAATCAAGATACAATCTCTCTCTTTTATGAGTAAAAGAGATTGGACAATTGAATCAGTAAGACAATACAACGAATATGTTACATAATTGAATGAGATTAAATGTCACGAATATATAATGTGAATGTTAAATTTATAAATAAAAACCTACCTTTCCTTAACAAAAGAATGCTTACTTTTCTAAAGAAGTATGTTATTATGTCATGAAGCCACCAATATACATATGAAAGGGTTCATATTGGTCAAGGAGAATGTACAAGACAAATTAACGAAACGTACAAGACCAGGAACTCGGGCCCGACTGTGATTTCCATGATAGTAAGAACTTCAGACTTCAAATGGGTGCCTTACTGCCTCTGGTTGAAATGTGCAAGTTTTCATAGTTCCTGATCACGAGTTGCCACAGGCACCTACGCAGTCAGTCATCTCACAAGGTAAAGGTCTTCCTGGAGTTTAAAAACTCACCAGAGTTTAAATCCTATATTCCAAATGCATGCCCGAACCATCTAAGAAATCTTATACAACACCACGTGTTCTAATTACTACCCTACACAAATGCTGAACGGCCTCAATCATCTTCATATTTTTTCCCTTCTTTTGGTTATAAAGTCAATATCAGATGTTAACGTCTAAAGTAAATCTTGCCCCTTGCATCATCCTGGATAATGTTGTTAAGGCTATCAGGAAAGTCAACAGGCCACAAGACCGCATCACTTTCCCTGAGAACCATCCTTGAAAGATGATCAGCTGCTTTATTAGTTTCCCGCCATGAATGAGTAACCCTATAATTGTCAAACATAGTTAGAAGCTTCCAGATTTGCTTCAAACAGCGACTACACTTTGCACCATGAAACTGCTCTCGATTAATGGTTCTCACAACGCTCATTGAATCAGATTCAACCCATATTACTTTAATACCTAAACCTGAAGCAAGAACAAGACCCCTCCAAATTGCCCATAGTTCAACCAAGAAAATATCATCTTGAGGAGCTTTAGAGACAAAAGCACATAATGGATCACCCTTATAATCGCGAAGCAAACCACCAAAACCTGCATTTTCTGGAACTACGGATCCATCTGTGTTTAATTTTATGCATCCTATCTCTGGCTTCTTCCATCTACACCATGTAATTGAGCTGGTGACAGGATTTAGAAGGCTTTCAAAGTTCAGGTTTCTGAGTAAAACAACCCTCCCAGCTTTCTTTGGCACTGAAGATAACTTACAAGTGGCCCTCAATGCCAGTGCATCTGCTCTGAGCTCATCTTCCTTGGTTTTGTGTTTCTTCCCTTGAAGGTGTTTCTTTAAACATTTTTCACTTGAAGCACTTACCAGACAAAGTACACAGCTCCATTCCTTTTGAACTCTCTTTGGATGGGTTAACCAAGTAGAATTCACCTCTTTATTGTCAGAACTGCGATCAAAATTTCCCTGGCATAGAGAAACACAGAAAGTAAATGGAATTCCATATGAACTCATGACAACCTGATTTAATCAAAATCAAGCAAAAGTCACTGACAAACAAACTATGAAACTCCTATGAATTAAAGAAGGAAGTTGATAAGGACTGGGAAAGACTCCTTTGCATCCTTTTCCCAATTCAGTAATTTATTAGCACATTTTTTCATAGAACTTCCCTTCGCAGATGCCCAGTGTTGTGATTTGTTGAGCTTATGATCTATCCTAAAATCATCAATGTATAAACCTACCTCGCCATTGATAATTAGTTCCTCCAATTTTGGCCCATTCTTGAGTCTGTTTGTATCAGCATCATCAAGGATGCCATTCTGTGCTTCGGATACAATGTCCTTCTTCTTCGGGAAGAACAGGATGTTCCATATTTTCTCACTAAAATAAGGTCTGATTAAATGCTTGAAGACATAAGAAGCACCACCAAAGTAAGGTGTGACCAGCAATATGGTGGCAACACCCTTTGCACAGGGCCAAAAGGGAAACCTGCCATGATAAAAACAAAACCCAAGCACAAAATTCACTGAGAAAATTCTAGCAAACACGAAGACCAACATATGCAAACATAGACGCTAGTGGCAGGTTTCAACTATTACTTGTTCCATCAAATTATATAATAAGCTAATAAATTTCCAAGTTGAACTAAAAAAACAAGCCAAAACATGATTAAACAATGTAAACTATCAATCGCAACTCTAAAAGCCCAAATTACCAATTCAAAAACTTCCCAAGCGTCAGCTCCACCATTGTTATCAAAGCAAAGAGAACCCAGTATGTCAGACATTGCTGATTTTTGAAGGAGGAATTATTCTCTACCGTCCGAATTGAAACATATCTGCGATTTAAACAGGAAAAAAAAAAGAAGAAAAATCATCTGCACAGACGCTAAATCCCACTCGATATAGAAATCAAACCCGCATTCAGGATATCAAGATGTAATGAGAAAAATCAAGACGATAGCTACTCACAAGGGATAAATTAAAGCGTATGAAGGCCTGCAGATCGATACAAATTTAATAAAGCCTCGGTTAGAGAATCTGAGGCAAATACTTAATAAGCTTTGAAGAAAGCTTAAATTAGAAAAGTAATCAAATCTAGCATCTTATCGCATTACAGAAAGTTTAAAGACAATAAAAAATTGATAAAGAGAAAACAGAGAAAAAGAGAAGAAAAAAATAATTGCGTACCAACAGAGCACAGTTAAGATACTTGCTAAGAGCTCGAGAAAAACTTTGCAAATACCCATTTGTTCAACTTCTGTTCTGGATGTTCTCTTTCGCTCCTTTTCAGCATTTTGAAGGGGAAGAGTCTAAGAAATTTCCTTTTACTGACATTTTTTGGAGTGGGTTTTTCGGTTAACGAGAGAACAGAGTTGGGGAAAACTGGTAGTCGATTATGGTCAAACCAAATTAAAATATAGTATCGGGTTTAGTGGAAAAGTATTACCCGCCGAAGTGAAGACCAATCGTCAATCGAATTAGCTGCGGCGATGCTGAGTTCAAGCGATCTCATTTGAGTCGCATGGTATCAGACAGATATTCAGATATATCAAATACTTTAGTTGAAGCATTGTCCAAAGCATGTTTGCTCGCAAAGACGAACACTGTGGTAATTTTTAATTTTTATGGTCGTTTCTTAAGGAAAGGGAAAGTGCACCGTAAGAAGATGTACTCTCCTCCTTTCGAATACGGGAAGATAAATCAGTATTTAACTTTTTAAAGAAGGAAATAAAAATTGGATAATTAGTTACCGCAACCTGATTAAAATGTCCAAAAATGCTTAACAAAAAGAGGACGTAAGTTGTACAGCAAACTTTAATTAAAGCATGTTCTTGCTTATTTCTTTGAATTAACGCTTTTATCCAATATTATACGCCATTTTTTTTTCTTTAAATTAGAGACTTTGCTTGTTGAACAAGGAAGCATTCTCCATGATAATGATTACTGACTAAACTAAGGCCTTTGAAGGTGTACATGTATAATACTAATACAATTTTTAGCTTAAGCTCGTTATTACGAGTAGTGATCAAAAAAAGGTTTCAGCTAACCTTGCTAACAACTCATAAAATCATAAACCATCGCAGTAAGATTAGTGCACAAACCCAAAAGAAAACAGAAGGTATAAAGCTTCATCAAGGAAAAGTGCAGAATATGAGATAAGCCAGGATGTGAACTTTTTGGATGGAAAGTCTCCCGGAATTGGTTGTTCTGTAAGACATTTACTAATAAATGGTGCCAAGTTCCACCAGCAAATTCATGCCGTGCACCAATAACAGGACACCCTATGCAAACTACTTGTTGACTAGAGAGATGTTCAGCGTCAAGCAGCACCCAATGCAGCACCAGAGCTCCTGCGGCATTCCTGCAGCATATCCATGTAGAATTGGCATTTGCTGATATCACTTCCATAGCTGCTCAGACACTGCAAACAAAACAAGAAGCATTAGTCTGGTGAGCAGAATTAAAATGCACAACAACCAGCAACTTTGCTCTCCACATGCAGGATCATCACTCGAAACCAAGGACTATTAGATGAAAAACACAAGGGATGAAAATATTCATACATCACTCAGAGCTTTGGATTGACCGTCACAAGCATCAGAGTTTGCAAGACTGTTCATGTTGGGTGCAGGAGCAGCAGCAGCTGGTTCTGATGAAGCAACAGTCTCGTGTTTGACGACCCAGGGGCCAAAAATGGAATCAACAGCCCTGTGAGCTATGGCAATGCCAGTACCCCATGCCAACCCTACACATAGACAAAGAAGAAAAATAAAAACAGTCCATTGCATGTCAATAGCCTATAAAAAAATTACTAATACTAACAAAAAATAGCTTTTGACTAACCATCTGCAATAGTAGCACCAATTCCTCCTGCCACAGATCCACTTCCACTAAGCCCAGGTGCTGGTGGAGGGGCAGAAGCAGCTGCAACAAACAATAACCAATTTATTTAACCAAAGTAAAATAAACATCACTTCATAAAAAACACTATAAAAACAATATTTCAAAAAAATTCACCTGAAATACCAAATTCTAAGAAAATTAAAATGGAACATTCAATGCTCTACTAATATGCCATCTCTTCACTCCTGTTCTTATTGAATTTCCTTAATAAATAATTAATTAGTGAGAGAAATAAGTATTACGGATGAAGTTACTTATTGAGTGCAGTCCTCGTTATATGGAAAAGATATTAGATCAATAAAATAAAAATTACCAGGCTGCGGAGGAGGATTACGCGATGGCGCAGAGGCAGCAGGGCGTGGAGCTGACCTTCCTGCAAAATTAAAATTTCTGCTTAACATCACCGTTTGTGTCAATTATAGTGCTAAAACTACTGGAAAAAGGAGGAATGAAGCAAACAATAAGTCACAAATCAAATGAAAAATGCAATGTGCGTCCAATGTCCGCAAAAATTGATTCTCTTAAAGAATATTACCAAAATTTCACAACCGCTAATGCATAACAACGGGTACAAATCACCCCAGCATACGGCTCTCCCTGCACATTTTGAATCCCCCTTCCTCCAAATGAACACAAAAACAACAAAAATATGAAGCTAAAAGCAGAACTTAGCCTAAACCAAACAAAATACCTATCTCTTATTTTTTATATCATGACAATACTTACTTAATCAAATAAATTTGTCAGAGAAAACTCCTAAACGAAGAGATGGAATAATAAGAAGCGATTATTCATAAAAAATAGGGACTCTTAAATGTATATGCACGGAGATTATAGCAGAAATCATAATAATACAATAAAAATTTCCAATTTTTTTTCCTAAAACGCAAAACTAATGGATCGCTTAAAAAAAAAAACATCGTGAGGAGAAACTAAACGGGAATAAAAAAACTATGGCTAAGACCGAGTCATATTCGGGTCGAGTTCTCACCTGCAGAATTTCGGCGAGGCATTGTTTCGAAGGTGGTAATTAGAAGAATTTGAATAGGAAGAGCTTAAACACTAATAGAGGAAGATGGTTTTGCAGGCATAAAATTGTACGCTGGATTGAGGTTACGAAAATTTGAAGGGAGCACATATATAGGCTGCTGTGGTGTTGTTGCTTGCCCAATAAGTTGCGTTTTCCTGGCCCGTTTCTGACCAATTTCTAGGACTCGCACCTTCTTCTCGAATGTTCTACTTTACTGAGCTGTTATTGATCCGCTGGTAATTTAGACCTGTTCATGGGTCAAAAACATAAGCCCATAATCGCTTTCGAGTCAGATTCGGCTTAACCCAAAATCATTTTAATAGAATTTCGGTTCATGGCGCATACATGCATTTTTTAATTAAATTATATAATCAATTTCTATATTTTAAAAAAATATGAATTTAATTTTTTAAAATAATTTATGTAAATCAAAATTTTGTATTTTTTCAACTAAAACTAATACCATCAAATTTATATAATTAAATATGTTAAGGTGATATTTTAATTGAATTAACATGATATTGATTATATATTAACGTGACACTTATTGACATGACAAAAAAACTAATGTGAATATTAATTGACAAAACCTTCAAATTTTAACCTAAAACACTCTAATCCTAATTAAATGAAATTAACAAAACAATGAGAGAATACAAAAAAAAAAATGCCCTAGCAACCGAATTAGAATTGAGTCATTTGACTCATCTCATAAAATTCTAGAATTTGATGTTTCAATCTCTTTTCTAATATTGTAAGACTATCTCATTGACAAAACCCAATATTTAATGTTTCTTTTTTATTATTTAATAAAGAAGATTGAGCTTTACTTGAGATTGGGTAAAGAAGTAAAGAAAAATATTGCATTATTCTAACCTCTCCATGGCTGATGTTTACTGGGTTTTGATTATTCGTGATATTATGGTTGTTTGGATTTCTTCCATTATGCTTGTGCACTCAGTATTTTGGAATCATGGCTATCGTTGTGATTAGTTGCAATGCTGGTATTTTTTTTTCTTTCTGTTGTGTTGGGCCTCTAGTTGTCTTTTACAGATTTCCTGGTTGTGTTTATGGTCCTCTTTTTTTTTTTTTTCTCTTTTAATATTGTATTAATTTCATTTAATTTAAGATTAAGGTGTACAAATAGTCAACGCTATATCAACTTGGTTAAAATACCACTTTCATATATTGAAAATTTAATGATGTTAGGTTTGGACTAAAATTAATAAATTGAAAAGGTATAAAGATTTAATTTAAAAAAATTATATAAAGATTAAATTTACATTTCTTAGATAGTACACTGATTAATTGTATAATTTTTTTTTTCTTTTGTACAAGCAATTTCATTTCTATTCTTTGTGTGTATCCTTATACCAATTATCCTCTTTCAATATTGTACTTACGAGCAAATTTCACCTTGTAAAAAGTATCTTTGCTATGTCTTGCAAGAGAAAAAAAACATTAAAAGGTAGAATTTAGAAATTGTGGCCGATCTTTGAAATATATAAAAATTAAATCTTAATCTTGAAATATTGTTGAAAACGTTATTTTTGAACCATCAAAAAGGCATTTGATCACAATAGATTAAATTCCTTAACTTGTTAAGTAAAGAGAGAAAATCTATGTACTTATAAAGAAGATTTGACCTTTTATAAATTTTTTGTATATTTTCCTTTTACTTTTTACTCTTTAAATTTGTACATTTTATTTTAAAAAATTTTTGAAAGTTTGTTTACAACTTACTTGTCGATTTGTGTATCAAATTACTTTTGACATTTTTTACGGTGAAAATAAATTTAAAAAATTTATATTCAAATTTACCTTCATTAAAAATTAAATTTGTTAAATTCATTTTAAATTCAATTCACCCTCCTTATGATATTCCTAAGTTATTATTGAGTTAATATTTCTATCATTATTATTTAATTATATTTAATTATAAAAGGTACTACTATTTATTTATTTTACAATTAAAGCTTTGTAAAATAAAACCTCTCTTTGGTCTGTGTATATATATACTAAATAAACTCTAGATGTTATACAAGACATTTTATAAAGAGGAAAATGGCAAACAATTGAATTGCGTGTTTGGTACGACAACACTTCTGCTCCAAAATAATACACTCATGAACGGACCATCGTTTCCGCCCGTAGCCAAACAGAGCCAGTAGTTTCAAAATCCTTCACTGGCTACTCCCTTCTCTTCTCTTCTCCTGTCAACTTTTCTTCCTTACAATGTCGTTCCCCGCCACGTCGTCGTTCCGTTCCGTTCCCTCTCATTGCCCAACCTACTCCCTCCTCAACTCCAATTCAGCTAAGCTTCACTATCTCATCTCAATGTCACTGCCTCAAAACCGTTCTCCATTCCCCCGGAATCTCAATCTCAATCTCACCCATAGTATCACCAAAGTTCCACGCAATAACTCCCCCATCATCCGCCCTAATCTCATAGTTCGCGCCTCAAGCAAAACGCCGAACCCCGCATCCGACGCCAAACTAATCACAATCAGCTCCGCGGTGACTGTCGCATTAGCCGTTGCTAATCGCGTTCTCTACAAGCTCGCACTCGTTCCCATGAAAGAATACCCTTTCTTTTTAGCTCAACTTACCACTTTCGGGTAAACCTTTTTCCTATTATTTTCTACTTCAATTTATTTTTAATTTCTTCTAGTAGAAAAAAAGTTAAAATTAATTTGAAAAATGTAGGTACGTGGTGATTTATTTTTCGATTCTGTTTGTCCGATACCGGGCGGGGATTGTGACTAATGAAATGTTAGGTTTGCCTAAATCACGATTCATAGCCATTGGTGTTCTAGAAGCTCTTGGAGTCGCCAGTGGAATGGCTTCCGCAGGTGCAAACTTTTTGAACCGTTGATTAGAATTTTAGATCTGTGAATTTAAAATGTTAATTGCAAAAGAGTTGCTCAAGAATTCATTTTTATGAATTGAGATACAAAAAAATGCAACGCTATAATGTTTTGTTTTGAAGACTTTTGCTTTTGGCTAATTTATTCATTTACCGTTTATTTATATTGTAATTTCTACAGCAATGCTTCCAGGACCAGCCATTCCGATATTGAATCAGGTTTTATTTCCCATCCTTTTTTCCCGTGATAGAATATGCCTGCCATAAATCTACTTGTTTGGAAATGTAAATGATTATGCAAAAGAATTTCCCTTATTGAATTTAAGATTAAACATTTAACTTATGTGATGTTTAACAATATAATTTATTCTAGGAAAAAGGAATTGAAATTGCAATTTTATTATTTTGTAGACCTTTTTAGTGTGGCAGCTAGCGTTTTCAATGATTCTATTGGGGAGGAGGTATTTGATTTACCAAATCGCTGGCTGCTTGCTTGTAGCAATAGGTGTAGTGGTGGCTGTTGCAAGGTATGTTATCTTTTCTACTTTGTTGCTAAGAACCCTAGCTGTGGGTTTGTTTAAGTATTTCAATCTCATGTAGGTTGCCACAATGCAAAGTGACAGAAGAGCTTCTAGTATAAAGCCCGTAAGAGGCACTGCCAGTAACTATTTGGCCATGATTAGCTTAAGATTGAAAAATAATATTTATTTCTTTAATTTCTTTTTCTTTATTTGAAATAGTGTGCATACATTTTTATTGAGCAGAAATTAACCTACTAATGGACACTTGTTTTGTTATTGTGATATTGTTGACACAAAAATTTCCCTAATACCTTAAGCTACTGAAAAGGAGATGACTGTACAAATCTTCCAATCAGCATAATTGGTTTTATTGCACTTTAGCACAGCAGCTCAAAATGCCTGAGGTGAACCTCAAGATTTTGATTTTGGAAAAAAGTAAATCTTTGTTACTTGTAGGAGCCATTATCTGACTTGGCTGCCAAACACAAGTGAAAAGGTTCACTTCTTAAATTAGAGCACTTTCTGTGAAAGTGCTGAAGGTTAGGAAAGTAACCCAATTCTGTTAGGGCACTGCTTCATCAAGACTATCCAGAAATGTAGCTGAATCAATACTATTATTCTTGTCATATTGAGGATTTGAGTTCCCCTTATAGACATTTATGATTTATTATGGCTACTTGCATAAGGGTAAGATCTGATGGTAGTTTGAATCTTTTGTAATTGTAGTGGTTCTGATACTGACCAGATGCTATCTGGAGTTGAGCTTATGTGGCCAGGAGTGATGATAGCATCAGCAGCTTTTCAAGCTGGTGCATCTATTATTAAGGTTAAAGCAATTCCTATCTTTCATAATGTCTAATGGAATTGTATAAGCAAACGGTCAACAACATTTTTATCTGTCTTCAAACAGGAATTTGTTTTTATTGATGCTGCAAAGCGACTCAAGGTATGCCCTTTCTGTCACTAGCTTTCCATATTAGCTTGGCTTGTTTATTTTCTCATTTGTGCTCAAACTTTACCATCAATTCATGTGCAGGGGAAGTCACTTGATATATTTGTTGTCAATTCTTTTGGATCTGGATTTCAGGTATGTTTCATGTAGTGCTATAAAATCTTGTGTTTATTTTATAGTCTTATAGATGCATGCTGTATGGTCCTTCAATTATTCAAATAATTGAACCAATCTTGCTCAAATACCATCTTAGAAATCTTTTTGATGGGGCCACTCTAATGGGACAACAATGGATTTATTTTCTGCCTTATCTAAGTTTGATAGGGTGATTTTAATGTTTCTATTAATTTTTCCATGTTTACAGTAACTTACCATGAAAGATAACCAAGCACTATTCATGCTCTTCCCTTCTATAAACTAAAAATGGAAATTGAAAGGTAAAAGTATTCCCACCCGGAAAAAGTTCATGTAGTGTAGATCTTAGATAGTTCAAAAACCCAGAGCAATTCTGAGCCTGATTCAACTGCTCTATGCATCAAGTTTAGTGATAATAGATGTTCATTACTTAAAAAATGGTTCTCAAATCTAACAGATATCTTATATTTTAAGCTGTTGCAATCTTCATCAGGTATCTTTAACATTTTGTAATTTTAATTTATGCTTGTTGCCCATGGGACCTTAATACTGGATTTTAACATGTTTTATGTTGAATTTTGATGTTTCCTTGGACTGGTAGGCTCTCTTTGTGCTTCTTTTGCTGCCTTTTCTGTCAAATTTGAAAGGCATACCATTTTCAGAACTTCCTTCATATTTAAAAAGTGGGGCTGCATGCTTTCTGAAAACTGGAGCTGGTACATCAGGCAAGTTCTTACATTTTAGTTAATGCAATGATGGATGTATTGCTTTTCTTTTTTTTTTAAAACCCTATTCCTGTAGATTTTTTGGTAAGATATAAAACCTTCTGAACTCGGCACTATAGGATTTGGATTGTGAATAAGCAGCTTGATCAGCATGTAAATTGTAAATTTGAGCAGTAATTAGCCCTTCGCACCACAAAGTTACCATCTAGCTCCATCTTTTATGTATTTCAGCCTTAGTTATTGAATCAAAATCTAGTATTTCACCAATTTCCATCCTATCTGCTTTCACTGTAAGTGCCCCAGTATTGGACTTGACAATAGCTAAGGCAATTCACTTAAGTTGAAGTGATATAAACATCTCTATTGGTCCATAAAATTTCAGGACTTGAATAATATGTTTTTCCGCAAACTTTTTTCATTCAAGATGTAGTTCTCTTCATTGCTAGACTCTAGGTTTCTTTGAACTATGCACATAAAAATAGGAAGAATTTTTAGCCAGTGGCTCTGTATTGGAACTCCCGTTAATGTTATAAAATGATTGATATCCCTGTTCAAGGTTTTGGGCATTCATGCTGCGAACACTTTCATTTGTCAATCAATTTCCTTCTAGTAACTTAGATTCACCATAAAATTTGGTTATAACAAGTTGCATTTGGCACTCCAGGTTGTGAGGGTGCTCCACTGCTGCCACTACTTTACATAGTTACCAACATGGTTTTCAACATATCGGTGCTCAATCTATTGAAAATATCCTCAGCCGTTGTCTCTTCACTCGCTGTAACATTGTCAGGTCAACTCTCTCCTCTCTCTCTCACATGTCACATTAATGGAACTATTACATGCTTGCATGCATAGTCATAACATGTACCTTGCTGAACGTGTATTTTGTACCATGTAAACAAATCAATTTTATGCCATTTTAAATGCATTTTACTAATGAATCCCTTTTCTGGTTCACTTTGCAGTGCCTATTTCGATTTACATTCTCTCCCTTCCTTTGCCTTATCTCCCCGAGGGTGCAAGCTTAAGCCCCTTCTTCCTGTTTGGTACCTTAATACTTGTGTCAGGTCTTGTTCTATACAACATAGCCCAACCTGTGATGGAAGACTCAAAAAGAGCTTGATCTTACAACTAAATAAGAAGGGCATCAGAGATCTCAACGTCACACTGGTTCCATCGTATATACTATGTTTCATCATGTTAAACGTTATAAACTTATCGACCATTTTTCACCATCGAGGGGCAGACAGTCTTCTGGAAAGTGAAAGTGCCAAGTCATTGTAACGTATGATCTCGTTCATACACCTTGGTATCCCACGGCCTTGAGGCCTTGCATCGTTTGTATAATTACTTTAGCGTACAATAATGATTCTTTTCTCCTTGAGGATGCTGGCATGAGTTAGATTAAAATAATCGTATTACCTGAAACCGAGAGCCTCTTTCTATTAACCATTGCAATTATTCTCTCTTCTACAGCTTCCAATCCTCATACACTCTTGACTCTCTCTTGGTAAGATTCATTAAACTGATCAGCTAGAGAACAAAAATTTCCTTTCCATCATATGTTAATGTTGAATAAATAAGAGGTACACTAAACAAAAGATGGCGCCAGGGGCGAAAAGTACAAGTTCAAAGGGCAGTAACAGATGATTTTAGTACTGAACATTAAAATCATATTCCTATCCTGTGTTTCGATCTAACTGATTGACAGCTACTGGAATAAGAAAAAATAACAACTCAATAAGATGCACCGTACAAACCATAAATTTAGAAAATGCTCTCAACAGAAAACTTGAATACAAAATTGCCTGGCTGACTTCAAATTCCATTCCCCATGTACATATGGTTTGTTGCCATTTAATGTTTCCTCTGCAAGCATACAAAAGATGTCAGCCTCTATGTCATATAAGTCTTGGCCATATTTGATTTGTTAATGGTAAATGCAAGACGGCAAAAAGTTTTAGAAAACAATAGTGATATAATTTGATTGGTAAACTAAATATGTTTCTGAATCTTAACATGTCATGTCCTATCTAAAAATGAGATCAATGAGGATTATCCCACTTGCTTCGCTCCATATAGGAGGTGCCTCATGCCAACCCTCAAAACAGCAGCCATTAGGCTATAATAAGATCTCATAGACAATAAGCTAAATGCTATCATTGTGATCAGAACTATAAAATTACATGTGTAGCTTAAACCCCAACATAAGACTGAAGAATAACCACACAAAAAAAAAAAAAAAAAAACTATCTCTGGTGCTATGCAGATGGATACAATTTAGCCATGGTAACAGCTAAGGAAATTTAGGGTAATGAAAAGATGACAAACCATAACATTCAACAACATACCTTGCGCTTTTTGAGCTTCCACATTCCACCGTTACTGTTACTAAAGCTTGTTGGTTGATCACCAGCAACATCCCCCAATGGTAAAGTTTTGATTTCATCATAGAAACTGTCCGTCAGACCAAGCAACCTGATACAAACAAGGAATAAACAGTCAAACCAAGGGAATTGTATAAACCACTAGATGCTTAGCATGAAAGATAATTCACCAAATTTTGCAAACTGATAGACACTGGGAGAAAATATGCATACCCATTTCTTGACTTCTTTAAGTGTTTCTCTATCTTTTTGTCCTTCCTTGCAACTGGAGCACGTGTGAAAAGTTCTTCCTCTTGCTGTGCACGCCTTTCCATTTTTGCCATATATCTAGAGAGTTCTCTACTTTCAGTTCCAATAATTTCTCTAACCTGCAATAATTAGCAAAAAAAATATCAGCTGAATTCATAGGTGAACTTTGAAACCAAGTAATGATACAAAAACAGTCTACCAACGGACCTCTTCAGGTCTTCCTTCTAAATCATCCATCATTTCCCTAATATATGCACTCTGAGAAGCTTTCCGCAAAGCTTCCTTTTCTCTTCTTAAAGCATTTCTCTCCTCTCTTGACATCTTATGATCCTCTTCCACAGCTGCAGGGGCAAATTTGGGCGGTTTATAAACACCAGCACCATCCTACAATGCACATGCACAGACTTTAAAAACAAAACAAAACCGCGATTTTAGGAAAATAGTTGGTGAAATTTTTAGCAAGACTAACCTCTGACATCATATCTGTCTTGCTAATAAGCATATCCGGGTTCGGCCGATAATTCAATGGATCCTCAGTCCTCTGAGGTTCATCTGATTTCTCATTTGACAATTCTTGTTGTGTTGCACTCCCACTAACCCTTGTAAGCTTTTGAATTTGGTATTGAAGTTTTTTGTCAATTGGCCTAATCTGTTAACAACCAAAAAAAGAAAAAGAAAAAGAAAAAGAAACAATTATCCTCACCACTACTTGAAATCAGTCAATTACTAAATAACAAGGAGAAACAAAGACCCTACAAACCTTTTCCAGAAACAACCTAATCTCAACAAGGCTCCTAACAACGGGATGTCCCTCAATTGAATACCCCTTTGCCTTGCGAAGTAAATAATAGACAAGTGATTGACAATAGTTTAGAAGCAACAAATGCTTGGCTTCCAGATAACTTATCCCATCCGCAGTAGGCAAGTTATTAGCTTTCACCTATCACCCAAATCAAAGGAGAATACTGATTTAAACAAAATAAAACTAAAAAAAGTAATACGAAATTGTGACGGACGAGTTGCCCAAGCTTCCTACCTTAGCGGTTAAAGCTCGTACTTTGGTAGTCACGACATCTAACCCTGCCTTCATTTCTTTCAACACTGCAGCCAACTGATTAGCTTCTCTGAAACAAAAACAAATAAACAAAATTATACACGATAATTCGGATGGCAAAGCTAAATGAAAAAATTGGTCAAACATTACTTACTTTTTTAATCTTTCACTTCCTTTTGTGTTATTAGTCTCTTCCATGGCTTATCAATCAATATTCACCGGTAATTTACGAAGCACGAACGCTCCGCGCCGGTACCCACTCCCAGGGCAGAGGATACGAAAGAGGAGGGTAAGTTGGCTGGGGCTGGGTGTTAAAGGAGAGAAGGGTACTCGGGTCTCTACGAAAATAAGGTACTTACACTGGGTCTAGTGTGAAAGCTTATCGGCCCATCACTAGTATTTGGTTTTAATTAATTGCTTTAAACATCTGATTTGGGCCTTAGGCCTTTTTTGTACCAAAAGAGCCCCGACTTCAAGACCATTCGGCCCATTTACAAATAATTCAATTACCTTAACTAGTACTACTCAAATTTGTGGTTAATTGACTTTAATCTCGCGATTAGTTACAAGATTTTACAATAATTCATGATTAGATTTCAATATTACCAGGATCATGCCATGAATATGATTTTGTCTTCAATGGCATGAGCGTGAAGTTATTTGTGCATGACCTGTACTAAATTCTCCATCAATATGTTCATGCAAAGTCGTAATAACATTCTCATTTAAAACTGGTTGCGTCCATGACCATTTCTTTTCCTATATATATCTCCAAACTCTTCACCTCTTTCGTCAAACAATTAGCAAGTGAACAGATACAGAAATACTTCTTTTTTTCCAATACCCAAGCAAGCAAAGCAACCATGTCGGCGAGAACTAAGCGGATACAAAAGGAGTGGGCAAATGTTCAAAAGGATAAGGAGATAAACAATATGTGCAGTGTTGGTCTAGTTGGGAACAACCTTGACGAGTGGCAAGCCACGATCTTTGGCCAACCTGGTACTCCTTACGAAGGGGGTTTATTCAATTTATCCATTGTCTTGCCAAGCAATTACCCATTTGCACCACCCAAGGTTACCTTCAAAACTAAGATTTATCACCCCAACATTAATGAACAGGGTAGCATTTGTCTTGATATTCTTAAATTCAAAGATAAGTGGACTCCGGCATATGAAGTAAGGGCTGTGATTATAGCAATATGCTCGCTGATGAATGATCCAAACCCAGATGATCCGCTCGTGCCTAAGATTGGTGCTGAGTACAAGAATAACCGGTCCAGCTTCGAGGCTACTGCTCGCCAATGGACAATGCAGTTTGCTCTACCTTAGAATTGGTAGAGGACCATCAACGTAATGAACACCGTAAAATAAGCAATTTGCATAAAGCTTTTAAAGAATAATATGTATTTTATGTTTATTGCGGAAGTTTTTATGAATGAAAAAATATTTTAACTTTTATGCATACTTTCAAATATTATATAAATTCGTCTATTCATTGTGGGTTATCCTCTTGACAATAAAAATATTTTAGTTGGATTATTTATTTATTTTTGTTAAAAGCTCATTTAATATAAATTAATAATAATCAAGTTTAATAAAATCGAGCTTCATTAATTTGGTTATTTTTTTAATTAATTTGAACTTAAAAATAAAATTTAATCAAACTTGAATTTTAAGATTTTTAATTGAGTTGAATTCAAGTTATACCAACTCAATTCTGTTTGATGATATCTTTAATATTGATAAAAATATATCATTAAATTAATTACAAAATTACTTATAGCTTTGAATTTGAAGGAAAATATCCATTTGTTTTTCTCATTTTTGCTTTTAAAAATATTTTGTTTTTCCTTTTGTAGGAAAAATAAAAGTTAAAATAATTACAAATGTTAAATACCTTGTTGGACCAATCAGATTCAGCCGCGGAACAAATCCATGTGGCTTAGAGGTCACGCAATCGCTCCTCACAACCAAAAACAGAACGCCGACCCTAACAAAACGCACCGTTGAGGCGTTGACTCTCCCTCACGCTTCTCCCGAGGACACGTTCGTCGTTTAAGAGGGACATCTCATTCACGCTCCTCAAGAAAACCCCCAACAGCCACCTCGTCATGCACCCTTACACCACCGGATCCCACCCTACACTACTCGACAAATCAAATTTAAAAAATAAAAACTGAAACAAAAACAGGGAATACTCAGTCCCTTTTGATCACCGAGCACCTCACGGATCGGATCTTCTTTCATGTCAACACTCTCTCCTCCGATTGCGCCTCGAAGACTCGGTCTCATTGATTCACATAAACTCTCCGATCGCTTTCCATTTTTCAGAAACTCGATTTTTTTAGGGTTTCGTCTCATCTTTTTCTCCTTTTCTTCTTGTTTCCACATAATGTTATTATGTTCAGAGGCTGTTACTGTTGCCGCTGTTTCGTCTTCTTTTTCGAATTGGATAATTTGATCGGATTTTCTACGGTTCAGTAGAATTACAGTTTTGCCACTAGTAAACAAAATGGCGGCTTCTCCTGTCAAGTTTCTCTTTGGATTCTTGATGATTTCCATCACATTGTGGATGGTTTTCATGTAAGTCCCTCCACTTTTCCGTTATTGCATTTAAATTTATTACTGTAAATGTCGACATGCTTCTTTTTGTTTAGTTTATCTGAAATTTTATTTCGATCAGCTTTTTGCTTATGCATTTGGATTTTATTATTCTGTATTTGAATTTCGTGTTTTTGTAGTGGGAAATCCTTTTATCAGTTTAATGCTGCAATTTGTTAGTGCTTCTTGGCGCGTTGTTTCTAATTTTGGAAAATATGGCTCTTTCAGATATGGTTAATTTAGTTACTACGAATGTTTTACTGGCAACTATGATTCATTTCTGCTTCTTTTGAGCAAAATGATTCCAATGAGATATTTATGTACCGCATTTGTTGTTGTCTACAATTTTTTCTTCAATTTCTTAATTAATGCTTGTATTCTGTTAGAACTTTGAAGTGAGGATGCAAGAATGATTGCTAAAATTTCTGTTGTACACTTTTTCTTTTTCCTTTTCAGATTTGCTTCCAGGTTGCTGGCTTGGATTCTAAGCCGGATTGTCGGAGCATCTGTTGGATTCCGTGTTGGTGGGTGGAAATGCTTGAGAGATGTTGTGGTGAAGTTCAATAAGGTGTTTTCTTGTATTTCAATCAGTAGATTCAATTTTCAATGTTTTTTTAAATTAGGTGCTCATAAAACCAAGTTAAACCCTCTGTTAGTTACTAATAAGAGAGTCCTTAAACTGTTGAACAATTTTCTTTCTTTCTGGCATTATACAATTTACTTATTAAGCTATCTTGTTGGCAAGAATGAAAAAGTGAAAAGATTGAAAGCTAGGAGCAATGGAATAGTGGCAGAAAGAAATAATAATTTGTCTTTTCCTCAATGTGATTGGGAAGGAGAGAAAAGTGGATGGAAAGATAAATGATTCTTCCACTTGCTTGGTAGGATGGGAGAAAGAGGGGAGAAAATGAAAAGTAATTCTACTTACATCTGGGTTTTTCGTTATTTTATGATTTAATTATTTACCAAAATTATGTTATTTTCCTTTCAATATAAAGAGGGGGAAGCAGGGTTAAGTAGATGGAATCCTAAAACTTCTCTTTCTGGTTTTCAGTCTGGAAATTCAGTTAGAATTGGAAACATTGGTAGTTATGAATTGGATAGAAAACACTGGTCTCATAGTAAATTCCAGAAAAGTGTTCTTTTCTTTTCTTTCCAGTTTCCTCTTGTTTTTATCATGTCACTTTTTTCCCTACCAAAGCATAAGGTAGGTCTGGGACTAGATTTTGGTTGAGAGGATAATATTTAGTAATTTCACTTAGGGAGTAGAATCAACTTTTGTAAGTTGAAGTTTCCTCTGATGTTTTGTCTTGCGGGTGGAGTTCTTGGTACTGATCTCCTATATGATGGGGCATACCAGTTGGCATTTTATTGCAATGATGGGCTGATTTATGTGCTGTCAACTTATATGCATTGCTTTGTCCTGTATTTGGCTTTGCAAGGTGTGCCTTTTAACTCTGTAAATATTATTGTGTTAATATGTGGAGGTCATTCAGAATCTTTTTATTTTATTTTGGGTGGGGAGTGGTTTGCATCGGAATAGATCTAAATGGATGCTCAGGAGGCACGGGCAAGAGTTAAGTATGTCTTTTAAGTAGAATTTCATTGACTGGAATATATGTATGTGTGTGTGTATTCATCTGTAAGTTAAAAATGTCCTTTGAAAAGCCTGAAGGGTATCTGGTTTAAATGATCGGAATTTGTTTCTGTACTTATTAATTTATCATCATTTCCTGCTATTTGTTCCTGCAACTATTTGTAAACCTATGTGCCTGTTCCTGGTGTTCATCATATTTTAATTGCTTGGATAATTTTCAGGGTGCTATTGAATCCATATTAGTGGGTGAAATTAAGCTCAGTTTACGTCAGTCCTTGGTTAAACTTGGGTTTGGCATTATTTCCAAGGATCCAAAGCTGCAGGTGTTAATATGTGACCTAGAAATTGTATTAAGGCCTTCAACTAAAAGCTCACAGAAAGCTAAATCCCGGAAACCTCGCACTTCAGGCAGGGGAAAGTGGATGGTTGTGGCTAACATTGCAAGATTTTTGTCAGTTTCTATTACAGATTTGGTTTTGAAGGTAGCTGGTCTTTGATCTTTTTCTTTCTTCCTTTTAAATAATGATTCACCTTTTGTTTTTTTTTTTGATAAGCAATGATTCACCTTTTTTATAATTCATTTCAGCACATAACTTTTTAATGCTTTTGTGATGTGTCTCTGTGTGTCTTTGTTCTAGAATAAATGTTAAATGGGGAGCTCGGGAGAGTGATGATGGACAATGTATAATTTTTTAAGTTCAGCAAATTGGATTTTGATTGCTACCTTTGTTCTGATTGTAAGTTATCAAATAAGAAATTTGGTAATAGCTTTTTGTTGGTTCCTGCAGTGAGGCTGCAGAATATCACGATGCACAGCTTAGAACCTCGTTTAGGTTGGAGTACCATTCTGATAGACATAGTTGTTAGCTCATTTGATCAAAAAGTACTGTTAGAATCTGATCTTGTTCAGAGACCTAGTGTCATGTAGGTTTTATTATCTAGTGAAGGTTCAACAATCTCTGAATGCCCTATTTTGGCGTAGATTCAGTGTATATACTTCTGTTTTTTTTTTTAATCTTCTTTTCTGTTGTCCTTTTCATTTTGAAGTTTTTGTACTTTTCAAGTTAATTGTCTCTTGAAACCATGCAGACACCTAAAGCAACTGTTGAGGTGAAGGAACTCAAAGTAGATATATCTAAAGATGGTGGATCCAAGCCTAATCTGTTTGTTAAGCTACATATATTACCCATTTCTGTCCATGCTATTCGGTCACTCTCTGGCATTATGGAAAAATTTTCTGCTCCTTTTAGCTGTGAAGAGTTTTCTCTCTCTTGTGAATTTGGCCATGATAGGTATTTCTTTTCTTTTTGAAACTTTCCTTTATAGTGGCCAAATCATTCCAGCATGTTATCTTTTGCATTTGTTGGTCGGTTAATGATGGTAAATGTTTTTATCTCTTGCATATCATTCTCTTGGGCTTTCTTTTTGTCTCATACAAATATTCTCACCTTAATCATGTAACTCTTGTTTTCGCTTTTGCTTTATGTGCTAACATGTTCTCTTTTGCATTCAGGGAAGCAGGTGTTGTTGTCCGAAATGTGGACATTAACTGTGGAGAGGTCGTTGTGAACCTCAATGAGGAGCTGCTCTCGAAGAATAAAAAATCGTCAGATGTTTTTTCTGAAACTGATAGAGTTACAGGGCTAACTGCTGATTCTGTAACAAAAAAAAAGCCTCAGAAAAAACAAGCTGCAATTTTAGCATTGACTAAGTATACTTCTGTGTTTCCAGAAAAGGTTTGTGATTTTACTCATGGATGGAGATAAGCTTGCTATTGTTTTCCCGTCTTCTATGGTTGGCAGCCTTTTTCTAATTAAGTTATTATTGTATACAAAGATTAGAAGCATCTGCAAGAAATACTTAATTATTAGAGCACAAAAACATTGTTATTGGGGCTTGCTCATGATTGTTGTACCTCCTTAGCTATCATGAAAATTGCTTTTGTGATGTTCTACTATATCAAGCAATTAAAGATGTAATTCCAACCTGCTTGGAATAACTGTTTTGGTATATTGTTGGTGAGCTTAAGAGCAGACAGACAACTCAATTGAGGTAATGAGGAAACTAAGAAAGGAAGAAACTAATTAAGTAAAGAATTCCGATGGAGAGGGTCATTATTGAGATTTTACACCCTAAAGAAGAGGATACATGTTTGTTTTGTGAAGCCATATTGTCTTGTGTTGAATGGTGAGAACTGAGAATTAAAATCTATAGCTCAGGGACAATGCTCAAGTTATTTGCATATTCTAGACTCATGATAATATCTTACTAGAAGTGAAGAAGATTAGGTTGTGAGGTTCATTGTTCTTCACCACTGCATTCCATGGTGCCATTTTCTGCGTGGCAATCTTTGTTTTTCATATTTCCTCATCTGCTTAGTAGCGTAAATGAGTAGTGTGTGTCAGTATCCTGATGTTCATGAAAAGATGATGGAGCCATCAAATTAGCAAGCTGACTACATTGATCAATGTTAGTTGTTACATTTTTCTGTCATTTTAGCAAGTATGCAGCACTTGATTTCTCACCAAAAGTCCATACCTTAGGTCCTCAACGTGCTCTACATTATATTTGATCATGTAGTAACTATTGGTTGGTTGTGTTTAATGGGAATGCATGATGTGTAAGCTTGAAAAAGACAGTATACTGCCTTGAGTGCTAATGCACTGGTGGGAAGGTTTATATTGTTCATTCATTCATTTGTTTGATTTTTGAGACAGATTTGCTTCAACTTACCAAAACTAGATGTGAAGTTTGTGCATCGAGAACATGATCTTTTTGTTGAGAATAACATCATGGGCATTCAATTGAAAAGCATCAAATCACGATCAACTGAAGATGTGGGGGAGAGTACACGCCTTGATGTTCAGTTGGAGTTCAGTGAGATACATGTACAGCCATTAATATTGATGTTGCAGGCTGAGCAAAAAAAAAAAAATGATGTTGCATCTCTCTATGTTTTAATATTAACTATATCTTGCGGCTTGGCATGTTATTGACTTTGGTTTTTCCTTTCTATTTCAGCTTCTTAGAGAAGCTGGCTCTTCTATATTGGAGATAATGAAAGTTGATGTTGTCTCTTTTGTCTACATTCCAATACAGGTGAGTCCTCTGCAATCATGGCAGGTTGGTGTCTTTGTCAAGTTGCTACCTTTAACTTTGTCTGTGTTGTACAACAGGTAAAAATATGTTTTGACTGCAAATGCTGCCATTAAATTTCCACTTATTCCGTTGTTACTTTGCTTACTGTCTTTTATCAAGTGATCTCAGATGAGTTTCAATTTGAGAAACTATCATTTTTAGTTGTCAAATTAGAAATTCTTGGATCTGAATTGGCATCAGCATTTTATGTGGGTCACATGACTAGCATTGTAGCTTGATAGGAAAGGAATAATAGTTGATACCCCTTAGGCTCTTTTGGGGGATTTAATTTGGGTTGGTGGTTGAATCATTTCTGTTTGCATGCCTGAGCCTTGTGTTGGTGATTTGGTGTATGTTCCCAAGTTTGTAACTTGAACCCAAATAGAAAATACAGAATCTTCGCCTGAACCTGGTCCAATTCAACCTGACTGTGGTCTTTACAAATTTTAGCATCTGCCCTGTACCCACTGGGAAAAGATAAATCTGAATATGACCCAACTCAACCTGCCTTCAAAAAGCAATCACTTCATAAAATAAAAACCATTTTATATCCCAGGAAGACAACTGTTTTTAGAAAAAATCTTATTATTTTTCCAGATAGGGACTAGTTTTGATCATTTTAGGCCTAATATGGGTGTAGGGCATCAATTTCCCAGTTGGTGAATGGTTCCCCAATTCAGCTGGTTGAACTAGCCGGTTTTCGAAACAGTTGTTCTTGAAGATCAGCTTGGTGATTGGAAAAGGAAACTAGGTAGTAGGTTTACCTTCACCGACTTCTCTGGTTTCCTTATTCTATTCATTCTTGTTGTCAACTTGGGTAGCTAAAATATTAAACGGGCTTGACTGCTTTAATTTTTGGTCCTTGTTAAATGATGGAGATAATTAGTAGGCTTTCTATCTGATTGAGAAGGAGGTCCCTTTGCTCTTTAATCTTTATCTTTACTTTGCCTGTTCTCTCTGTGGTTTTTATATATGTTACTTGCCTGGTCCAAAGACTGACTCTTGCCACCACCCCCTTTTGTTTGGGAACAAGGAAGCTTTTTTTCCCATCTCATTTCTATCTAGTTTTCGTACCAGGTTATTTTGCTTTTGTTTGGTTGATGTATATTTTTAGAGACATATGGACCTGTTAAACATAGTGTGGGTGCCACATTTATAATTTTATTGGGTTGGTTTAGTAGCTTATTCTTTCTAATGCTGTTGCTTTTCAGCCAATCTCACTTGTTAGAGCTGAAGTTGATGTTAAGCTTGGAGGGACTCAGTGCAACATTATAATGAGTATATTANACACCCTTTGTTGGAACAAGGAAGCTTTTTTTCCCATCTCATTTCTATCTAGTTTTCGTACCAGGTTATTTTGCTTTTGTTTGGTTGATGTATATTTTTAGAGACATATGGACCTGTTAAACATAGTGTGGGTGCCACATTTATAATTTTATTGGGTTGGTTTAGTAGCTTATTCTTTCTAATGCTGTTGCTTTTCAGCCAATCTCACTTGTTAGAGCTGAAGTTGATGTTAAGCTTGGAGGGACTCAGTGCAACATTATAATGAGTATATTAAAGCCATGGTTAGGGTTGCAATCCTCCAAAAAGAAAGGAATGGTTCTTCGAGAGGAAACTTCTACTATAGAGAAGCCGCAATCAAGTGAATCCAAAGCCTTCATGTGGACATGTACTGTCTCAGCCCCTGAGATGACAATTGTGCTTTATAGTATCAGTGGTGTGCCGCTGTATCATGTAAGCAACAAGCTTTGTCCTTTTTATATTGGGTATCCAAGAAACGTATGAGCCTTAATCTTGCAGATCGTGCTGTGTTATGTAGCACAGAATTTTATATCTGAAGGGTACATAATCGGCTATAAACTTTAGCTGCCAGAACATAGTTGGTATTTTAGGATTTATATGCAGAATGGAGTTCTTCACTTCCTAGTTGTAGTTTAGTTTCAGTTGATCTTAAGCAACAAATATTTTTGTGCAAGATAATCATGCCAAATATTTGACTTATTCAACTAATGCATTAATTCGGTTGCATTAGTTAAGTGCTGTTGTTCTGGGTTGTAGTGTTGTGAAGTCAATATATTTGCTACCAGGTGGTGGGAACCACGGTGACAGTGTTCACTTAAAATTAGCACCAATTAAAATCATCATATTGGTAAAAGAAGAATCCTCCTTTAACAAACCTTAATATAAACAGATTGCTCATGGGCCACTGAAAAGGAGAATTAAAGAATTTATCCAAGATGCTTGTATGCTAATGAAGGTTTTACAGAGCTTAGATGTTATATATATATGGGCATAGGAAATTTTAATTCCATCTCTAGTCACATTTATTTGCTTTCCTGAGTGTCATGATATTCTATTTGGACTCTATATTAATACTGTTTTTTGTTGTTATCCACTTTGTATGCCTTAATTGGTTTGAAGCAATGACTACGACACCATTTTGACTTTGGTTTCCAAATGCAGGGCTGCTCACAGTCATCACATGTGTTTGCTAACAACATTTCAAGTACAGGAACCACAGTACACATGGAACTTGGTGAGCTGAATTTGCATATGGCAGATGAATATCAAGAATGTTTGAAAGAAAGCCTTTTCAGTGTGGAATCAAATTCAGGTTCCTTACTGCATATAGCAAAGGTTAGTCTAGATTGGGGTAAAAAGGACATGGAATCATCTGAAGATGATGGCCCTAGATGTAAATTAGTTCTTTCTACTGATGTGACTGGAATGGGCATTTATTTAACTTTTAAGCGTGTTGAATCACTTATAATAGCAGCTATGTCCTTTCAAGCACTCTTGAAAAATCTATCTGCTGGAAAGAAAGCTACACAGAGCCGGACAGGGCGTTCATCAAAACCATCAGGGAAGGGTACTCGGCTTTTAAAATTCAATCTTGAACGTTGTTCAGTTAGCTTTTGCGGTGAGACTAGCTTGGATAACACAGTTGTGGCAGATCCCAAGCGTGTAAATTATGGGTCTCAGGGTGGTCGAGTTGTCATTAGTGTTTCAGCTGATGGTACACCACGTAATGCAAATCTAATGTCCACAGCCTCTGATCAGTGCAAGAAATTGAAATACTCTCTTTTGCTTGACATCTTTCACTTTAGCTTGTGTGTGAACAAGGAGAAACAATCCACCCAGGTGGAACTTGAAAGAGCCAGATCTATCTATCAGGAACATCTTGAAGAAGATAAACCAGACACAAAAGTTGCATTATTTGACATGCAGAATGCAAAATTTGTACGACGCTCTGGTGGCCTAAAGGAGATAGCTGTTTGCTCTCTGTTCAGTGCTACTGATATATCCATCAGATGGGAGCCTGATGTGCATCTGTCTTTGTTTGAACTGGTTTTGCAACTGAAAGCACTGGTTCACAATCAGAAGGTTAAGGGACATGGTAATGAGCTCATGGACAATGTCTCCGGTGTAAGAGATGCTGAGCAGAAGAAGGAAGTCATTGTGATGGAATCAGGTCATCTTGATAAAACAAAGAAAAAAGAATCTATATTTGCTGTTGATGTGGAGATGCTAAGTATATCTGCTGAAGCTGGAGATGGTGTTGATGCACTTGTGCAGGTTCAGTCAATTTTCTCTGAGAACGCCCGCATAGGAGTACTTCTTGAAGGACTGATGCTTAGTTTCAATGGAGCCCGGATATTCAAAAGCAGCCGAATGCAAATTTCCCGTATTCCCAATGCTTCCAGCTCATCTGATGCAGCAGTACCAGTGGGCACTGTGTGGGATTGGGTTGTTCAAGCACTTGATGTTCATATTTGCATGCCTTTCAGGCTGCAGTTGCGTGCCATTGATGATGCTGTTGAGGAGATGTTGCGAGCTTTGAAGCTTATAACTTCTGCTAAGACTCAGCTAATTCTTCCCATGAAGAAAGAAAGCTCAAAACCTAAAAAGCCTAGTTCAACCAAATTTGGGCGTGTGAAGTTCTGCATACGCAAGCTGACTGCTGATATCGAAGAAGAACCAATCCAGGGTTGGCTTGATGAGCACTATCATCTAATGAAGAATGAGGCCGTTGAGTTAGCTGTTAGGTTGAAATTTTTGAATGATTTTATTTTGGCCAATCAGTGTCCTAAAACGGCTGAAATAAGTGACTCTGCTTGTGAAAGAAAGATTCAGAATAATGGAGTTGAGATCAATGTGCAAGACCCTTCAGCAATTGAAAAAATGCAAGAAGAGATATGCAAACAGTCTTTTCAATCCTATTACTTGGCATGTCAGAAACTAAAACCATCGGAAGGCTCAGGTGCCTGTAGAGAAGGATTTCAGGCTGGTTTTAAGCCAAGTACTGCGAGAACTTCTCTTCTTTCTGTTTCAGCTACAGACTTAGATGTGACCTTGACAAGGATTGATGGTGGAGATGACGGGATGATAGAGGTTCTAAGGCAGCTTGATCCAGTATGTCGTGAAAGTAATATACCTTTTTCCCGTCTATATGGGAGCAATATTCTCTTAAACACAGGAAGTCTAACTGTTCAGTTAAGAAATTACACACTTCCTCTTTTTTCTGCAATTTCTGGTAGATGCGAAGGCCGTGTTGTGCTAGCACAGCAGGTAAACTCCTAAGCTACCACTCCCTTCCCCCTGTTTTTTTGGTCCCATTCCTAAATGCTAAAGATAATTATATTTGAAATTCTCTCTTTATATATGTTTTTTTTTTTGGAAAAAGGGAGGGCGTGGTTTTGCTGATCTTACTCTAATTTAAATTATTTTCTTTGAAATTAGGCAACATGTTTTCAGCCCCAAATTTCCAATGATGTCTTCATTGGAAGATGGAGAAAGGTCCGCATGCTTCGTTCAGCCAGTGGTACAACTCCACCAATGAAAACATACTCAGATTTGCCTATACATTTTGAAAAAGCAGAAGTGTCCTTTGGGGTGGGATATGAACCAGTTTTTGCTGACATAAGCTATGCTTTCACTGTGGCACTTCGTAGGGCTAATTTAAGCAATAGGAGTCCTGGTCTTCCGCAGCCACCAAAAAAGGAGCGGAGCTTACCGTGGTGGGATGACATGAGAAATTACATCCATGGAAATATCACCTTATTCTTTTCTGAAACTAAATGGAACATTCTTGCAACTACTGATCCTTATGAA
Organism: Theobroma cacao; assembly: GCF_000208745.1. Lineage (NCBI taxonomy): Eukaryota > Viridiplantae > Streptophyta > Magnoliopsida > Malvales > Malvaceae > Theobroma > Theobroma cacao. The sequence goes on along the minus strand of NC_030857.1, from coordinate 3,466,648 downwards.
AGGCTTGACAAACTTCAAATTGTTTCTGGTTCTATGGAGATTCAGCAATCAGATGGTCGTGTTTATGTTTCTGCAAAGGATTTTAAAATTTTCTTGAGCAGTTTGGAGAGTTTGGTAAATAATCATAGCTTAAAACTCCCTGCCAGTGTATCCGGTGCTTTCCTTGAAGCTCCAGTCTTCAGCCTTGAGGTTACAATGGATTGGGAATGCGAGTCTGGTAATCCCATGAATCATTATTTGTTTGCACTTCCTATAGAAGGGAAGCCTAGGGAGAAAGTGTTTGATCCTTTCAGATCCACTTCTCTTTCCCTCCGATGGAACTTTTCTCTTAAACCCCTGTTTCCTGCATTGGAGAAACAATCCCCATCTGCCTCTGTGTCAGAATGCACTGTTCTGGAAGGAACTGTAAACGGGGCACACTTTAAGGATGAGAATGTTTCAATTGCTTCACCTACAGTGAATGTTGGTGCGCATGATCTAGCTTGGATAGTTAAGTTTTGGAATATGAATTATATACCTCCTCACAAATTGCGTTCCTTCTCTCGCTGGCCTCGTTTTGGAATTCCAAGAATTCCTAGATCAGGAAACCTGTCATTAGATAGGGTGATGACAGAATTTATGCTCCGCTTAGATGCTACACCTACTTGCATAAAGCATAAGACATTAGATGATGATGATCCAGCAAAAGGACTGGCATTTGGCATGACAAAACTTAAATATGAAATCTGTTACAGTAGAGGTAAGCAAAAATATACTTTTGAATGCAAGCGTGATCCTCTTGATCTTGTGTATCAGGGGCTTGACCTTCATATGCCTAAGGTTTTTTTGAACAAAGAAGATTGCAATAGTGTCACAAAAGTAGTTCAAATGACAAGGAAAACTTCTCAGTCTGCATCCATAGAGCGAGTTCCTAGTGAAAAGAGTAATTACATGAGTGGTTGTACGGAGAAGCATCGTGATGAAGGATTTTTGTTGTCATCTGATTATTTTACAATCAGGAGGCAGGCCCCAAAGGCTGATCCTGCTAGGTTATTTGCATGGCAAGAGGCTGGGAGAAAAAATCTCGAAATGACATATGTCAGATCTGAATTTGAAAATGGGAGTGAAAGTGATGAGCATGCACGGTCAGATCCAAGCGATGACGATGGATACAATGTGGTTATAGCTGACAATTGTCAGCGTGTTTTTGTTTACGGCCTTAAACTGTTGTGGACAATAGAGAATCGAGATGCTGTGTGGTCGTTTGTTGGTGGAATATCCAAAGCATTTGAACCTCAAAAGCCTTCTCCTTCTCGGCAGTATGCACAGAGGAAGTTACTCGAGGAGTATCAGAAACATGGTGACCCTGAAATGCCTCAAGAGGATACTTCTAAGTCCCCCTCTAGCAATCATGGTGTGGCTTCCCCTTCTCAACATGTGGAGACATCGGGATCTCATTCATCTCTATCACATGCAGTGGGGATGGAAAATTTGTCTACTTCTGCAGTTGGTATGTCTCAAGCTTACATTGAAATTTTAGCGCTGGTGAAGTTTTGTACTTCTGAATTCAAAGCGCCACAGATGTTAGCTCCATCAAAGACACATTTTTTGTTATAATTTTCTTGTCATGATTCTTTAACTTCCAATGATTACAGTTGATACTTGTTTATTTATCGTAGCACTAAATGATTCTGAAGAGGAAGGGACTCGTCATTTTATGGTGAATGTCATTGAGCCTCAATTCAATCTTCACTCTGAAGATGCCAATGTGAGTTGTGACTTTTGCATCTGTAAGCATATTTGTTCTTCACAATACATATCTAAAAGAATAATTTGTCATTGCAAATATTCACAGCATTTCTTAAATTTATGAAATCATTGCTTGAGTTCACTAGCTATATGTTAGGGAGGTCTTACAGTACATTAGAGATCTGTATGGTAATTTGTGTTCCTCTTTTTAATGATTTGTTGATAGTCATCATCTTATGTTGGTCATTTTTTCAGTAAAATTACTTCTTTCATGTCTATCAGGGGAGATTTCTTCTTGCTGCTGTTAGTGGTCGTGTTTTAGCCCGATCATTTCATTCAGTTCTTCATGTTGGCTATGAAATGATTGAGCAAGCACTTGGTACTGGAAATGTTCATATCCCTGAAGGTGGGCATGACATGACATTGAAACGCACGGAGTTCTCTGTGATGCTGGAGCATGTCCAGGCTCATGTTGCACCAACTGATGTAGATCCTGGGGCTGGGCTACAGTGGCTTCCAAAAATTCGTAGAAGTTCTACAAAGGTCAAGCGAACTGGTGCTCTACTTGAAAGAGTGTTTTTGCCTTGTGATATGTACTTCCGATACACAAGGCATAAAGGTGGTACCCCAGACTTGAAGGTAATGTGACATTTTCAAGGTATCTGTTTTGGCTAAGATGTCTATGTCTAAGTATTGTGACACATTGATTACAAGTAAAAAGTATTAAAAATAAATCTTTTATAAAGAAGGACAACGGTGAATTAAAAAAAATGAAGATAATGAGGAGAAATAATTGGAAAGTGCAATTTGTTTAATGCACAGTGTAGAATGAATAATACTAGGAACATCCTGAGTTGGGCCATGTCCAACTTGTTGAAATTTGGAAAGAGAGTCTAGACTGTTGAGAGACCAACCTATAGTCTGAAGTTGCTATCTTTCATGGTAAATCATTTCAATGCTGGGTAGTTATTGAGCACTAGACTTAAATTTGCATATGTAATTTTTTTCACTCTGTTGCAGGTGAAGCCATTAAAGGATCTCACCTTTAACTCTCACAACATAACAGCTACCATGACGTCTCGTCAGTTTCAGGTTATGCTGGATGTCTTAACCAATCTTCTCTTTGCTCGGCTTCCCAAGTGAGAACATGCCCCAGTTGTTTTCCTTTTGTTTCTTTGAACTTTCTTTTTTCTTTTTGAAAACAGTGTCTCTTCAATGAAATTATAACATGTCCGGTTATTTATTGTAAGTTGCATGTGCATGTACTTTGGCCTGGTTGGATCTATTTGTTGGCAAATGCTAGACTTAAAAAAAAAAAAATCTTTGTTTCTCCTTTCTTCTTTTGAAATAACAAGATTCAGCAAATGGATATTATTATAATAGCGTTTCTAAGTATACAAAATCAGTATTTGCCACCTCTAAAGGTGGGGCCAATCTGTGGATTTGGAATGTGCAGAACACCCTTGATGGATTCAAATCCAAATGTTAGATTTGGCATGAAGAACTTATTTGACTGCAGCTTGCCATATTGTTGTTTGAAAGTATGGATAAAGCATTTGTTCACCTAGTATTAGGCTGGTTCAAATTCTGCTCTACTTCCTTTCCCCGCTTTTGTTTATTTTTCTTTGTTTAAATGATAAATTAAATCTTTGTGTTGCTGCTTAGTTTGATTTATTGTAGACCAGCTATATGAAACTGAGTGTAAGGATGGCCAGCACCTGAGTTTTCTTAACCTTACAGAGCCTCTTTTCCAAACTATCTCAAAAGCAATAAACATACATTTTGGTTTAGTATTGCTATTAATATATCACTCAAAGTTGCTTTACACTTGTTGGCTAATGGTCATAATAGTGATCTTTTGAAATGAAACCTATTCTTCCACTTCATATCTGTCATTTGGATGCAATTGTCTCTTATTTTTATTAATTTATTAAAACAGTTGCATGATCTCTGCACTAAAAGACATTTTTGTATTTAGTACTGTTATATTCTTCCAAATTTAATGCAAGTTAAATCTGTAATTCAGGCCTCGAAAAAGTAGTCTCTCTTGTCCTGGCGAAGATGATGAAGATGTAGGGGAGGAGGCAGATGAGGTGGTTCCTGATGGCGTGGAAGAGGTAGAACTTGCAAAAATCAGCCTTGAACAGAAAGAACGGGAGCAGAAGTTGCTACTCAATGACATTAAGAAGTTGTCTCTTCATTGTGATACTTCAGGAGACCATCTGGAAAAGGAAGGTGATTGGTGGATGGTAAATGGTGGGAGATCTATATTGGTATGAAAATGAACTTTGTCAACAATCGCTAAATATTACTTGTTTCTGTGTTTGCAGAGTTATGTTCTCTTTGATTGTTCTTCTCAAAGCTAAGATGTTAAAATAGTTAAGGGGCCTATATTATAAGCCAAGTTATATAAGAAAGGGGCCTCTATTATAAGCCAAGTTATATAAGAAAAGTGTAGAGCAGAATTTTCCTATGTTCGATATATCAACTCCATTTTAAAAAATGATTGAAAGAACTGGATTTGAAGTATTGATAGATCAATGCTTTAGTACCTGAATTGATTATGCATGCTTGATTCCCTCTTCATCTGGTCTGGGAAATGTCTCACGGTCCATGTTCCTGGCAATTATGTTTTCTGTGGATCCCATAAATTTCTGTCTGCAGTGAATGCACTGAATAACAGAGGAAATTCTAGTAATATGTAATATAACTACGATGCACACTCTTACTGGTTAAGGCTGAATACTCAGCTCCTTCTTGGGACACCTTTCCTATCAGAACCAATTTCTAAGGTGTTTTCTCAGCTGGTTATACCCATCACTCAAAAGTGTGGGTATCTATTATATTATGAATGTAGGATAATTTCCTTGAAATTCAATGTAAGTCAATAAATCACCCTTTAATTGACTATTATTTTGTAAGTATAACTTCATGAATGTTGCAAGATATTCCACCTACATTTTCAGAATCATCAAAGCTAGGAAAGGTGATGCTGATTTCTATTATTCTGTGGATCTGGCATTTCTTAAAAAATGCACTTTGGACCTTAAAAGGATGTTTGTTGAGTTACAGACACTGATTATTGGGATAAGAGTGAAACTTGATAAGGTATTTTGGAGTGGCTGTTAATTGCTGCAAGAACTTGTGTTTTGTTTTTTGACTGTATCTCCTTTTATCTGCACTTGTTATTACATCTGTTATTAATGGGTTCATTACAGTCTGGGCTGTGCATAATTTTGTTTTTGTATATTGGTCTTCTAAGATTACATATGCCTAATTGTGTATTGGTCTTTTAAGATACAATATGATTGGTTGTTATACTTTAGTACGCAACAGATTTTAAGCTGTATGAACTTGATTTGTATAGGTGCAAGGAATGAAGAGAGAACTTGTCAATGCAAAAAAATCTAGGAAGGCGGCATCTGTATCCTTACGGGTTGCTTTGCAGAAAGCTGCTCAGCTACGGCTAATGGAGAAAGAAAAGAACAAAAGTCCATCCTATGCCATGCGAATTTCTTTGCAAATTAACAAAGTTGTATGGAGCATGCTTGTGGATGGTAAATCATTTGCTGAGGCAGAGATCAATGACATGGTGAGTTCCTGAAGATGATGAGAAGTTAGTTTGCTTTATGCTTATACTAGTGAAGTATCAATTGATACCTTTCTTTATCACTTGATGGAGGTTGTATTTCTGATTACATTTGTTGTCCTGAACGAACAGCCGGTCGTAGTCAAGCCATGTGCTTAGGTGTAAAGGCACAAAGCGAACCCCCTCTCTCCCAAAGAAAACAATTACAAATTAAGAACATCTCCGCGCACCACTCCATGTGAGGTGCCCTTTCTCAAATAATAATTCTGACAAAATAAGTTATCAGGATAAAATATTAGAATCGTCAAACAAATTTTTGGCAAATATTAGAAGGAAGAAATATTTGATTAATCCGTAAATTATAACTTTTTATAAAATTTTTCATGGAAAAATACATATATTTTCTATATGTCACTAATATTCCAAGAACCAATACACAACTTTTTTTCTTGAATCAACAAAAAAAAAATTATTGAGAAATTCATTTATATTAATGAAGCAAATCGAGAAAGAATTAATAAAACAAATAGAAATATAATTCATTTTATTTCAACTATTACAGTTGCTCATAAGGCACTATTTTTAAATTGCCCTCTTCTTTCTGAATCTTTCTGTGAGCTGTAATTTTGTTTGACCAGTGAGATAAGACACGTATCTTTTACAGGAGTAAGAATAGGACAATAACATCCATTTATATCTTGTTGAGGATGGATGTGAAGGAAACTTAGAGCTTGAGTTTGATAATGACTTTTAGTTAGTTTGGATTGTGCCTATATTTGGAATACATTAGAAAATGGTTGGAGTCAACTTTTTAACTTATACTAACAAAGGTATATATTTGAAGTTTGTTTAACGTATTAAATATAAATTTTTTGTTTTTGATTGATACACATTTTGGAAATTAGTTCCTTGCTAGCATGGGAGTATGCTAATTCTGCGCCTTGCACCTTTGACTACTTTAGGGTTGATATTGATTTTTCTTTCCATTGCTTTGTTTTAAGTTAATTCCATAAAGGAATCACACTTAAGTAATGTTTGCTTTGAGGATGCTATCTTACAGTTTATACTCTCCTGTTATTCATGCAGATTTATGATTTTGACCGTGATTACAAAGATGTTGGTGTTGCTCAGTTTACAACTAAGTATTTTGTTGTGAGAAACTGCCTGCTTAATGCCAAGTCTGATATGCTTTTATCGGCGTGGAATCCTCCTCCAGAATGGGGAAAGTACACACTTTTTCCTTGTCTCTGTTGCTTTGTCATGCCTTTAGGTGTTTTTCTAGCTTAATTAGTTGTGACTACTTTTATGAATATTTATGATTTTTTTCCTTTTTTTTGGGTTTTATAGTTATATTGACAGCACCCCTCATCCAAACCTCAACAATCCCATATGTTTAAATCCCTAATTTTGGTTCTCCCTGTGCCAATAGAACCCCATCTTGTATTTGCTTCTATCTTAAGGTCCACTGGTTTTGCCCCCAATGTTTATGATACCTTTCTGCTGTCAGTAACTTGCTTTATTGTTTTGTCAACACGGTCATTTTTTAGAGAATTTTTATTTATAGACTGGCTTTATAGAAGTTGGTACTTGATGTCAATAACTTGTGGTTTTTCATTTGATTGTGTGGGGGAGCCATGAATGTATGTGAAGATTTTGGATTAAGTACCTCAGCAAGTGTTATAATAATTCTTTAGAAGATCATGATATCAACTTTCCTGGTTGCAGAAATGTCATGCTACGTGTGGATGCAAAGCAGGGAGCTCCAAAGGATGCAAACTCTCCTCTGGAGCTTTTTCAGGTAATAATCAGTTTTTTTTCTAGTTTCGAAGTCATTGTTGATGTGTGTGTGTTTCTAGAATGTAGAATGACTGCAATACACAACATATGAAACCATTATTAGCTTTGATATAGCTCTTAGCCCCGCATGTGAGTTCACTGATTGTAAATTATTTTAACAATGACCTGGTTCATAAATTTGTTCTAGTTGCATCCACTTCCTCATTTGAACTTTGATTACAAAGTTTATTTGCATCCACATGTCTATGTACCATTGACATGCGTAGGATCTCCGTAGAGAAGATATGGTAACTATTATGCTTATGGACAGATATGTATTCCAAAATCTCATATTGTTTTAATATACTCCCTTTACTCCAAGGAGTTGGTCTTACAGATTAGGGAAGGAAGAATGGAACTAAAAGCTGAGTGAAAAGGTTGTGATAGCAGTGTGAGGGATAATAGCTATATTGGCACTGTGAATATGATCAAAATAAGGGCGTGCAGGATATAAGTTGACATCTGGAATTGATGCATCAACACGAGCGTACATATTTAAGCATAAAATCCTGTCAGCAATCTTCGAGATATAAGACTGAGAAGAGAAACAAGGTGCCAGGTAGACAGAGAAGGGAGAGAGGGATCTTGGTGATCATGCTTTTGGCCCTTGATTCCCTAAGCATGTATTGGAACTGAATTTGAGAGACTGCTTGATAATTGAGCAGCTAGGGTCTTGTACATAGTTGTCTATTGCAGCAAATGCAAGAGCATCAAGGCATCATGCCTTTAGGGGTGGCCCGGGTCAGTTGTGGGGGAGCTTTTCTGATACATATGGATAACTCCTCAGAACACATACAGTTGTTATAGTACTTTTGTTCTATCATGTGTAGACCTGCAAGCAATTTGTATTGCGAATAAGCAGTTTGTCTTATTTTCTTATTAAATCTTAGAAGCATTTGTGGCTTTGATGAACTACTATTAACTAAAGTTGACACAAGCTATTCTTTTTTGCTGTAGGTAGAGATATACCCACTTAAGATTCATTTGACGGAGACAATGTACAGAATGATGTGGGAGTATTTTTTCCCAGAAGAAGAACAAGATTCACAAAGACGACAGGTTAGTTTTGGGCTTCATATCTTTGAATTGGTATGCAAATTTTTAGTGCAATTGGTGAGTGTCCTTATGCTTGGAAGTTTGGAGATGCAGGAAGTTTGGAAGGTCTCCACAACTGCTGGTGCAAGACGTGTAAAGAAGGGCTTCTCAACCCATGATGCTTCTGCATCAGGCAGCCACTCAACAAAGGAGTCTGAGATATCATCCAAACCAAGTGTGTCTACTACGTCTGTTACCAGTCAGCCTGTTCCTGCTGATTCTGCCCAAGTCAGCATCCTTATGTTTCCCTACCTTGTAGTTGTCATGGCTACATATTTAAGTCACTAGATTCCTATATAGGTTTTGGATCTTTATATTTCTATGCTGTAATTTTTGTAAACACTTTTTGGAACCCACATGCAGGCATCAAAGTTGCAAAACCTAAAGGCAAATGTTGTTTCTGGTTCTGGCCCTGAGTTACGAAGAACGTCTTCTTTTGACAGAACATGGGAAGAGACTGTTGCAGAATCTGTGGCTAATGAACTTGTCCTACAGGTTCACTCCTCCAGCATTTCTTCCACAAAAAGTGGGCCACTAGTTTCCTTGGAGCAACAAGATGAATGCTCCAAAAATAAAATGAAAGACACAAAATCTATTAAGTATGGTCGGTCATCTCATGAAGAGAAGAAGGTCGGAAAATCCAATGAAGAGAAAAAATCTAGGCCTCGGAAAATGATGGAGTTTCACAATATCAAGATAAGTCAGGTTGGTTCAGTTAATTTTAATTGATTATCCCTTGTTTTCTATTGCCATTATTTGGTTTTTATCGTCATATGTTTTTGTTTCCTTCATTAGGTTGAGCTACTAGTTACATACGAAGGCGCCAGATTTGTTGTAAATGATCTCAAGTTGCTGATGGATACATTTCACCGTGTTGAGTTCACCGGGACTTGGAGGAGATTGTTCTCTCGAGTAAAGAAGCATATTATATGGGGAGTCCTAAAGTCTGTAACTGGAATGCAGGTAACGAATCTTGATTACACTCTGGTTAACCTAACTTCAAATCCCCTTAATCTGAATCTTCTCTTACTCTATGGTCACTGGTCTCTATGTTCTTCGTAATGATTTATCTCACAATGAACTATGATAATAACTGCCATTAGAAAGGAGGGCAGTCAGTGCTAGTAATTAGAATTTGCAGATGTTAAGGTTTCGTTTGTCACACTGGGATGATGTGGGGGTCTGGTGGGGAACTGGGGCTTCAGTGCGGTGGGTGCCCCATCACACCACCCTGGTGTGCTAATGGGGCCCAAGTGTATTTGCAAGTATGGGAAAGCTTAATTTATTTGTTAAACCATTAAGGTTGGAATGTGGATCTGCTTACGGTCCTATTTATTTGTTATTTGGTAGGGTAAGAAATTCAAAGACAAAGCACATAGCCAACAGCCAAGTGGAGCTGGTGTTCCTGATAGTGACCTCAATCTCAGTGACAATGATCAGGTTGGGAAATCTGATCCGTATCCAATAACGTTTATTAAGCGTCCAAGCGATGGAGCTGGTGATGGATTTGTCACTTCCATTAGAGGCCTCTTCAACACTCAACGTCGCAAAGCCAAACAATTTGTGTTACGAACTATGAGAGGTGAAGCAGAGAATGATTTCCATGGGGAGTGGAGTGAAAGTGATGCAGAATTCTCTCCATTTGCTAGGCAGCTGACCATAACAAAAGCTAAGAGACTTATCAGGCGGCACACAAAGAAGTTCCGATCAAGGGGACAGAAAGGTTTGTATTGTTTTCCTTCTTTATATTCTTGTGGAAATGAAAGACACAAGGTATTTCTCATTTTAGTTTTGTTCGAACACTGGTGTAATCCTTGAGGTTTTCCCTACCAGGCATTGGGAAATTAAGGTTAGGCTGACTTTGTTCTGGTTCAGGTTCATCTTCTCAACAGAGAGAATCACTTCCATCATCTCCAATGGATCCAATGGAGACCACTCCATTCGAAACTGACTCTTCTAGTGGATCCTCACCCTATGAGGATTTTCATGAATAGAGCTATCTTTCATCAACAGAAGGGGATTGTTTGAAGGCCTAGAGTGGAGCAAACGGTATGTGAGATGCAAGATGCCCGACTGACAGAGTGCTACTGGACGGGGATGAATGGAGCTGAATTTCAACTAAAATGCAACCTTGCATGAAGACAGGCTCGAGATGTTGCTGACTTCAAGTAAAAGCTGGTTGCAGGACATCAATTATGAAAAATATGAGGTATGCCTGCTTGGTTATTGACTATGGATGTACTGGTTGGTGATACCTTCTATGGTGATTGAGCTTTAAATCCTGGTTAGATCATGTTTGCTCTGTAACCTGCTCATTCTGCCTGATAGAGAGAAGTGCTTCAAGCAGTTGTGATCTGTAAATTTTGTAGGTTTTGGGTAGAAAAAATAGTTATACGAGCTATCGAACCCTATAATTTTGTACATACATTTAAATAATATAAATTGGAATAGAAATAAATGTGAAGGTTTCTCGCGATTTGAACAGTGAATAATCATAGGCATTAGATATAATATTCTGTTTCGTCAAATTTGGTCTTGCCAGTGCCTTTTTGTGGTGAAAAGATGCTATTTGAATCACCCGTTGTCCAGGGTTATCCGTTATTTTTTAGGCACTGAACCTGAATCCAGATCTGGATTTTGTAAAATTACAAAGTACTCTTCGAATAAAATTTAAAAAATATTTCCCAAACTTGTACCTAAATATCCTAAAATTACTCGTTAAAGATTCAAACCTCTTAAATACTCATTTTAAGAGTAGTGAAAAAAGACTAATATATATATATATATATATAAACATATAGTATATTTTATACATAATTATTTATAAATAAATTCAGATTTTGAGTATCTATAAGGTGATGTGGTATCTTACCAAACTCGAAATGAAATGAGTAGTAAAATTATCATTCAAATTTGTTTTAAATTTAAATATAAAATATTTGAATCTTATATAATTGGATAAAATACCCGTAGATATCCATTATCACTTTTACCTTTTTATGTATTCCCAACCAATCGGCCTACTTGCATGGCAACAGCTCATTATAACTTACATCCCACATGTATATTTCTAAATCGTACACAAGCATTTATCTAGTAATAATTAACCAGGTTTGCTTTATGTAATGGTGATCAATCTGTTGCATTATTCAAAATTGTCACTAGCTATGCACACCCAAGCAATTTGGCTTTGGTCCTGCTTGGTACGTTTTTTTGCTCTTACATGCTAGACCATACTAATTTGGTAACTTGACTCGTTTCCAAAATCGTCCGCTGGTGAAGACTAGTGAGTAGCTCACATTAATAGAATAAGGACATCCTATTCGAATTTCCATCTTTCATGATACCTAGAGGAATTTTTAGGCCGTAATATCTTTTTCAGAAATCATTGTACATGGTTTTAATGGGAAGATAAAAGATCATTTTCTTCACTAGACGATCGCCTCTTCTTTCAACTCCTAATTTCCCACTTTCCCTTGATAATAACAGGTTTAAAAATTATCTCCAATCCCATCATTTGGGCAGCAACTAAAAATCACCTGTCCTGAAACTACCTAAGTAGGCACAACGTATATCACAGCATTGTGGGATGCCCTTTTCATTTCTTAATCGAATCCCTACTTAAGGTCACGATATCACCAAGTACAAAGCCTCTGCCAAGCAAAACTAAGCATCGCACAAACTAATCCTTTTAAAGTCCTAAGAAATAAATCACATATTTATAAACGGGGTAAAAGTATTCTGGCATTTTTTCCTAACAAATTGTACACAGATTTCAGCACTTATATCAACAATGAGAACCTTCAGAGTATCTAAAGTCAGCCTGAAAGCAGCAGCATGTGTTTTCCAGTCACTAGCTAATAACTGTACTTAGGATTCAATGTCAAGCCGGTTTCCTAATTATGGCAACTCACAATCTGCTATGTTGGACTCCATATAAACATCATAAATGTCGACCTGTACGAAGCACAAAGACATGAGAGAAACCAACTGGGTAAAGTGTCTAATACCCACATCCCCTTAAATTTATTGGAGCAAAGCCCATTGAAACCTTCTAATCAAAATTAGAAGGAATGCTGATTTCTGTATCTGAAGGATTAGCAAGCTCAACCAGAGGTTCCTGCAGATTACAAATATATTATGAGATATTCTATCAGTCTGAAAAACATCAAATTTGTAAAATCCTCATTGTGGAATTATTTGAAAAGATGTGAATGTGATCATATGTGTACCAATTAATAGTAAACTTTATTTGAAGTTGGACTAGAAAACAAAATGATTCAATTACTGATTAGAGTTATAAGAAGGCAGAACAATGTCTAAGCAAGACCATTGTGCTCTAGGAATTATAAAAACAAACTTTTTTAATTTCAAGAGAACTAGTTCTCCAAACAGAAATACTACAGTATTCTCTAAATAATTTGTAATGTTGTACCTGCTCATCATCATCTGCAGAGGGATGGACAATTCCCATAGATAAGGAGTTTGTAAGATCTTCTGCACTTTCATGCAAATCCTGCACCATGTGAAAACGCAAGTTACCAAGAAAGAGAATATATTACCTATTAGACTGGATCAATAATTTATTTCAATTCTGAGGATTGTTCTGCTGAATCTTGGTCAGTTGCTTCAATATGTAAATAAATATCCACCTAAAAGACAAAATATAAGATTTAGGACATTGTCTCTTCTCAGAACCTATGCCCCCTAAAGATCCTACCCAGCTGGGATGGCCCAATCATATACAAAAGGGAATCCAATAGATAACACCAACAGATAAAAGGGGTGGCAGATAAGAATTTGGCATTCAAGTCAATAATTATGGTGAAGTATCCACAATAAATAGATTAATAAATGAAGAAGAATGAAGACCATCAATAGTTCAAAATCACATTTACATGTTATCCAGAATGAGTTTCCAGGCACTACATTATGGATTCATTAGGAAAAATCTGGTGACTTTTCTCTTAAAGCATACTTTTTGTTCAAATAATTCCCTTTTATGTCCACATGACGTGCAGTACATGATACAATTTTTTTCATCTCAAAATAGAAACATGTGAATTCACGATAAGTTAGGATCCAAAAACATACTTCTTCATCGGGGTTGATAGAAGCATTATTGGATCCATCAGTGACATCCTTCGAAGGATTTCCCTGCATAAACTTCATATCATGTTAGAATGAATGAAACAAGTGACAACCTCAAAAGGCTTGATCATAATACATAGAGAAGAGTTTTATGTACATGTTCATCCTGGTTACCAGGGAAGTCCCCTTCCATAATTGAAGGCTTGACATCAATTGGTGTTTCCTGGATACCATTTATATAATACATTCAACCAATCTTGACCAAAGTAGCAGGTAATAAAAATAAATATTTGTAAAGTTGAAAATACTCCTGTGACACTTACAGGTTCAGTTTGGTCCATGGAAATATTCCTCCCTCCTTTACTGAGATCTCTCAGTGTCCCCTGTATAGTCAACAAAACAGTTATGGGAAATGATAAATCACTACAACAAAAGGATAGTTGAAAATTATTACCAACATTAGCAACATTCCAAAGACTATTCTGAGGCATACCTACACAAGATGATGCTTAATCAAGAAAACTATGGGGAAAAGCATGCTGTTTCAACTATCAAATACAAATAATAGGCCACAAAACTAACAAAATCATGCTTAGAATCAAACATCCTTAAGGAAAGCATCATTCAAAACTAAATTAAACAAACCTTATTTGCCCACATAAGCCCACAAGCGTTACATAAAGTCCTCGGACCAGCTGGACCTCGACGCATTGCTGGAGTATTATTTTCACTAACACCACAATGTTGACATCTCCGGACACTAAAACACATTTAAGATAGTATTCATTAAAAGGTTCTTCATGATAAACATTGCCAAATAACTTAATAGTGTGCAAGCTTGGAACTCACACAGTTTCTGGATGAGGTGTACCATCTTGAACGCCAGTTTGTGAAGAATCCCAGCTTGAAGTACTAGTACTTTCCTTTAAAGACGCAAACTGTCCATTTTTACGATGCATCCTGCCAGGATAAACAGAGAAGAAGATTACAACACCATTATCAGCTGCACTGCTACCACTGGAATATATGTTAAAAGAGTAGTAATACATTTAATACTAATATATATGGCTCCTCTCAATGACTCATTTCAACTCACTATTCTATTATTCTAATAAAAAAATAATCAGTACATTAAATTGTAAAATTGAAATAAACACCTAAACAAGGCACATCAAAGTCCCAGCCCTACTTTATGCCTGCCTCTTTCACGAGAGAGAACCATGAATACATGGAAGCTTTTTACATTAAAACTAAAACAAGACCAACTGTTCCCTCTATTAATCACACTTCCCACAAATGGCAACCTATAGTAAATTCCCATAGCCTTTACACTGCTCCCAAAATTTTTGAATAATTGATAGCTCTTCTCTCATTTCCATTTTTAACTTCCATATCAAAGGACAACCTCAATCCTGCCAGTTTCATAAGTTAAAAATGTTAAATTTCAAGATGATGCTGGTAGATATAAACAAAATAAGTGCGAAAAATTCATACCTCTGTGCAACCTCTTTCCGTACGGTATACCTAATTTTCTTGTCAAAACATCTCTCTTTCCTCTTCTCACGGAACCTAACCAAGGATGCGATTCGTCTTGAAAGATTTGAGCGCTTTGGAAGATCACCTACACCCTGCCCAATATCATATATGAAACAAAAACACAAAATACAGTAATTGAATATAATTACTCATAATTATTTTAACATCAGCAATACCCTGTTATTTTGATCAAAAGGTACTTCAATTGTTGGAACACCAGTGGGGATATCACGACCCCCAAGGAGTAACAGCACAGCTTGCACCTGTAGCATGCAATCCAACAAGCACATGTACTTTAGAAAAAAATGGAAGAAACTCTAAACCAGTAAATCCATTTAAAGAATACTATAGTAAAATAAATTACTTATTGCTTGAACAGTGAAAAGAAGCACGTAGACAGCAAAAACAAACAATTCCTCGAAAAGAAAAAAGGTGGCTAAAACTCTGATGCACAAAATCCATTAAAGGCTAACTATAGTAAAATAGTAAAAGATCAGTAACTTCACAGATGAAAATACAGATTAAACAAGAAAAAACATAATTACCGAATCAGATGTGGAGAATTTAATTGAAGTCCCACTTTCCAACTAAATATCAAAAGACAACTCTTACCTAGAGCAGGACAGCAAGGCATGGAATTGGATTGAAAATCAAAAGTATCATAAGTGATGATCAGCAAAGACAGTTTTTTGGTTTCCATAACGCAGTCTATAACTGTTCAATAAAGTTACTTTAACTAACTGCTAAAATATACATTAATTAAATCCGTCAAACAGATCCTAAGAAATGAATTAAGCCTCTGCAGTCCGCATAATAAACTTCATATTCAAGCATTTTTAGGGGGAAAAGGGCCACTTTATTGCTTCTCCAGCTAACATTCTCACGTCAAAAAATTACTTTAAATGAGAATAAAAAAGGAGAGGTTGGGGGGGGGAGGGGTGTAAATCCGAAATTCGAACTTACTTTGCAAAACAAATAGAATAGCAAATATATACATTTATATTATTGCCAAAATCAAACAAATATGTAAGTAATAATAAAGAGACATTATGTTTGAAAGCAAATATAAACCTTTTCAGGAGTAACAGCAGGGAATACGTAAACTTCTCCTTCAAAAGAGAGAGTAAGCTCGCTAGTTCTCGACGCCATAACAACGCCTCCACCACCGCCACCACTAACGCCGCCTACCACTCCTATTCCATGCTCCGCCACATTCACGGAGTTGACATTCGCGTCCTCCACGTCGTCCATGGCGTCATCTTCGTACTCTCCATCGTCGTCCTCGATCTGTATCGTCCCTTGGGCGTGCTCTTCAAACAGACGGGCCTGTAGGGGCTGTGGATTCGCAGCCGCCATATATAAACCACAAAAGGAACAACCAAAGGCCGCACCGTACCAACTGCACCGAAAATCGAAGCCCTGAGCTAGGGATTATCACCTGTTTCATTGACGAGCCATGGCTTCCGTCCGGTTACTGGTTAGACAAATTTTCTTTTATTATTTTTTTGTCTAAATTGTTTATTTTCTAAACCCTAACCCTAGACAGAGCTTTTCTCAGCTTGAATAAGAAGAAGCATCGAATTTGGAAGAACAAAAATGAAAGAAAAAAATTAAAAAAAAAAAAAATGAAAGGTTGAAAAGTACCCTAAATATAGCTAAAGATTTGCAGGGGCGTGAACCGTGTTTCCTTAGAGAGACTCAAATTGGAAATTCCTTCTCTCTCTCTCTCTCTTTTTTTCAAAAAAAAATCCTTTTTATTTTTTATTTTTTATAGAAACAGAATGTACCGTCTCGTCGGGAACTACTGTTTCCATTTTCCATATATAAAAGAAAAAAGAAAAAGGCTATTGAGATTGGGTGTTACGCGGGAGTACCGGTGCTAGGATATGTAGGGATAAAGTGGGGTCCAGCGGAGTTGATGGATCACATGGGTTTGTGGTGATGAATGATGGAAAAACTTTGTGAAGGTGGGCCCCAATGATGGTGGCAATTTGGGAATACGAATAAAAAAATCCAATGGGAATATAATTATGATTTTTTTTTTTTTGGAAAAGTAAGAGTCAGTGAGTAAGTATCATGATTATTTGCAATGAGGGGACTCAATTTGGTACTATTTCGATAATGTGATGACGTACCAACTTGGACATCGATAATAATAATATCGTTGGCCTAACTTTTATATAAAAAAAGGTTTTATTTTATTTTAATTCGTTTTTCTCTTACAAAATAAGAAGCAGTTTTATTGCTTCTAATAGTCATATCATGAAACACGAGTTGAAGTGTAATGTTTACACAAGCAACTCTTTTTACTGTTTTGGTAACGGTGACTTTTATTACCCATAAGTAGAATAGTTACGATAAGTCAATGCGTGACAAATCTGATGAGATACTATTTTCTTCTTATGGAAACATGACATGGTTAAATGAGATGTTCTAACATCTTACAGTAAAGAAAAAAATATTTAAATTCAGAAATTTGATAAAAGTAAATGGATGAAAAGTGAAGGCATCATTTATTCGTTAGCGTTGTGAACTGACACCTATGGAAATTAAGTTCGTAATAAAAACAGTGAGTTAACACTATTTGTAAGCTTGCCTTTCAAAAAAAACAAAAAGACTATTGGTAAGCTCCATTTGGCCAGATTAGTTTTGACCTCATTTGAGAAGATACGTCTAGTTTCTAAATTGGTAAAAAAGCTTTCCAGCTTTTGGGCAGTATAGATCTCGACATCCTACCAAACCCAATGCATCTGCTGCTTTAGATAAGGAATTTGTTCGCCTTTTTTGGGGGTGACAGTGGATGAGGAAATCTCGTGTACCGGAGACACTGCGAATCAAACTGACAGCACTTCCAAACCTCAAGAGGTCAACTATGGGAGAAGCAACAAGTAAGGAGGTCAAGACAAGGACAATACACTGCTGGAGGTCAACGAATAATCACATCAAACGACAGAATAAAACCAGCAGAACTACTACTACGTCTTCACATCAAGACATTCCATAGTTGATTGTCTGGTTGGCTGGCCGTGGCAGACGGTCGGCCTTGTTGCCTTCAAGTGGATAACTAAATGTAGTATCATAAAAATAACCAACAGTGATCCACCCCTTTATCCCTTTAGTCTCGTAAGGTAATCTTGCCAGGTTCACCTTCAGGAAAATGATATAGAACAGAACAAGGCACAAAATATAAACTCCAATTGATCTTATAAATTGATTATCCATCCTTTACATTAACTAATAGGCATTTGATTGAAATATAAAAGAGATTTAGATAGTCCATCCAGAGCAACAGTTCTTGGGAGGGGATAATATATTAGAGCATATGGCCAATGAAAATTACCCAAGGTAGATAGCTGAGAGCTTGAAGCTTCATGTGATACATCCGAAGTAAGTTTGTCTTAAAGAGATAAGTCACATGCAAAGCCACTAACTGAAGGAATAGGAGGAGATATAACCTCGTATATTGATAAAGCAACTATATTATCTGTACATATAAGACAAGTTTAAAAGAAATTACTAATAAAGACCTAGCTGACTCAATTGGCCATATTGGCACAGACGTTTTAGTGCTCGGCAATTAAAGCTGAGGCATCACCATTTGAGAAAGAAACTACATTGCTTTGCGTGGGGATAGCATTTCCACAATCTGAGTCATTTGCTTCACTTTCACCCTATATCAGAAAAAATATGCAAACCCACATTTATATTGCAGGAGTATAAGGGGATAAATTAGAACAGAGGTCAAGAAGCCCAGTAACAAGTTATACCTGCTCAACTGGAGTCTGGGAATGATCCTGCGTTTTCTTCGGAATATCCCTCAAAGTACCCTACATGAAGTTCAATCATAAAAACTCAAAAGAAGTAGCACACTGAATGCTCAGCAGAGGAGAAAGAAATGATAACATCAAAAACTCAAAGCAAATTTATAAGTAAATGTGCATAAAGAAACAGTGGATAAAGCTTAAAAGCAAGAATCAATACTGGAGAGGTAAACAATGGGTTTAGTGGGAGCAAAATGCATTCCCTGTCCCCACCACATTGGCAGACCTTCCCAACCTCCATCCCTGAATCAGAGAAACTGTCACCCCCACCTTAGACAGTGACAAAAGTTCTTATCCCTGCCCAATCCCCCAATAATCGATGAGAGCAAAATACTTTCTTGATAGAGAAATTTCTGTGTGCGTGTGTCGCTGAGAGAGAGAACGGTGTCAGCAATAGGAGAAGGCAGAGAAGTCTAGAAGAAGTAAAAACCTAGTGCAATCCTGTACGTACACAAGAGATTATATTATCTATTATATTATTGCATAATGCGCAGGGCAGAGACAGGAACCACATTCCCCATCCCCATCATGTGCTACCCAGTCAAGGATTGAACTGCATTCCTCATCCCCATCATTGTGTAAAATGTGTTTTTGTGCATATAGCAGAGACAGAGAGAGAAGGAAGGGGGGGTGGGGGCACTTGATTCCTATCAAAGGCTTGAGATCAATTAGGAAACACAGCCCAAGTAAATGAACTAAATATGAAAATTAGACACCAAATATGAAATGCAGGAGGTATCTTAAAGAGTATACCGATTAAGGTAAGTTGCAGAAGACTCACTGGATGCAGGATCTTAAGTTCAACACTATATGAGGTAGAAATCAGGGAATAGAGCTTAGTATTTGGGATATTAAACCTATATTCCTTGACAATAACTTTATAGAGTGAGATGCCATTAAAACCCTTTAATTGGAATATTAATTGCAATCAATCCCAATTAAAAAAAAATCTTTAAGGAGTAGTTAAAAGTGACTCGTACATCTAAAACTACCCAATGTTTGAAGAGAACAGTGATGGCGAATGTACCAACAGAATCATGTGGCATCAAATTTTCTCAATTGTAAATCAGAAACATGGACAAGAGAAGAAATGTGAACTATCAATCAAAGCAGAGGCACCAACCTTGTTTGCCCAAAAAAGTCCACAAGCATTGCATAGAGACCTTGGACCAGAAGGACCTCGTCGCATCATTGGGGTGGACTTTGAGCTAATGCCACAGTGTGTACACCTGAAAAAGGGTGAAAATGACATTATATAATAACTACAATTATATAATTTATTTGATATTCTACCAAAAAATTGTAAAAATTAGATAAATAAATAGAATACCCTTTAAAAGGGAGAAATGATAGATCTAGTGCACTATGTGTGAAGGTAAAAGAAAAAAACACATTTGCCAGATTTTCAAGGAAAGAAACTGCAGAGAATAACACTCAGGAAACTGATAGAAAACTCACGAAGTATCCGGTAGGTTATCATCCTGTCCTGAATCCTGAGAAGTACCCCAGCTGTAAGCTCCATCAGACTTCTTGGAAGATGTAAATTGGCCCTTATTACGCTGCATCCTGAGGCACTCATAGAAATCAGAAACATGAATTTACCAATACAGAACAAATAAAAAATTGTCAATAACAGTGCCTTCTGAGTTTTCTAGATTCCTTTTCAGTTAAATTAAATACCCTAAGATAAAAAATACGAATTCAATTTCCATGGACTCAATTATATATATATATATATTCTTAATTATACAGTTACTCAATCAGTTAAACTTTGCTAGAGATGTCAACTTTCCTAAAAGGATAAAAAGGCATCCTTTCCCATTTCTCCACGTGATGCTCCTATTACGCCGAGACCAGACAATTAAACTTTCAAGGAAAATATTAATCTTATCCATTGCTTATATTCTTTAATTTCTTTTCCCTTTTGTGAGACCCTTATTTGTAGCTTCATCAATTTCTTGCACATAAGAAGTATGTCTAACTGAAAACAGTTTAAAGAAACAGTGTCAGTTAAATTTGCTTGACTATAACAGTTTAAACCTTTTGTTTCCAGTTTAGAATAAACTTCCCTGATCACCAATAATTTTTAGTAAATTGAAATTGCTTTATCACACAGCATCCTCACTCTAGATCATGAAATTACAAATATGAGTTTATATAGATTGCCCAATTGAACATTAAATTCCAAACTAGTTCTTTTTATCGTAATGGCTTCCTCTCATTAAATAAGCAGTGGATGAACTTATAATCGGTTTTTAAGACATAAGGGACTTGAATAGACATACCAGATTACTACTTCCTGTAGATATTATGCTCATCAAATTTTGTTGATTGTGTTTGACAATTTAGGTGCAAAATGGACAATTCTGAGGTCAGTCACAAGCAAGAAGAACATCCATGCATTAATAATGACACTCAAGAATACTAAAGAGTTAGAGAAAAAACATCCTTAGACGGTTTGATGTTCTAAGGTATATTTCCTTGTTACGTTGTAACACCTGATTCGTAAATCTATAAGCACTATTTTACCACAATCTCCCTCCAATTTTGCTAAAAACTTTAGGGTAGAATACAATATTTCATATGAACAAGATTCCTTAACAGTGAATACAACTTAATAAAGGTTATCCATCCTGGCTATACAAGTATGACACGATGATTATTTATCACCCTTAAAAATTTGATGATAATTTATTTTTATCGTCTCCCAACACTGAATGTGTTGTGTCACTCTTTATAAAGATCCTTGCATTGTTGATTAACATAGCATGCAGAAAAACAGTGAACTAATCTAATGCTAACGATGTATGCAGTAACAATAAATTAAAAAAAGCAACTAAAGAAAATGATTAAAATACAAGGATCTGTGCACTACTAGCATATGAAAAATAACAACATAGCTTGCATAACTACAAAATGTTATGATAAAAATCATTCACTTTGGCCATTTGGTAGAGCCAACATATCCCTCATAGTTTTAAACCACACCCTCCTCAAAATCCTAATGCTCAATAATTCCTCAAACCACTGAAGCCCATTGTTACTATACTACTACTAGTTTCCAACCTAAGTTGTTAGCATCAAATTGCAAAAACAATAAAAGCAACTGTTCTAGTTATTTTAGCAAGTGCAGCTAGCTAAACTAACTGCATTTCGAGGAAGGAAAATACACACCTAAGAGCAACTTCTTGGCGAACACTATATCTGACTTTCTTATCAAAGCACCGCTCTTTTCTCTTCTGACGGAACCTATCTAAAGATGCTGCCCTGTGCGGTTGATTAGATCGACTTGGAAAGTCCAAAACACCCTAGACAGATAAAAAAGAAGATAAACTAAAAACAAAAAAACCCAATTTAATCTCTCGATTCAACAAATTAAGAAAATTACCCTCTGGTTCTGAGATGACATTTCAACACCATGGGGACCTGAAGCCAGTTCACATCCACCCAGCAGCAATAACACCGCGTGAAACTGCAAAAATTCGATTCAAAATGAAAATCTTTACAATGTGCATTTCAATGGGAAAAAATATAGAAACGAGAAAGATGAAAAGTATGATATTGAAGTTGCATTTTGCTTTGAAAACTTAAAATAAGTGGATACGAAGTCATATCTCTCTCCAATTTAACCATCAATTTTGGTTCTTCAAAAATCAAACATGTCCACAAACCCTAATTGGCTTAATTGAAGAATTTTTTTTTTTTTTAAAAAGACGATACCTTGTCAGGAGTAATAGCATCGAATACATAGACCTGGCCGCGAAACGAGAGGGTAAGTTGGCTGGCGCCATCGACTCGCTGAACCGCGGCCAAGTCAGAGGCGGAAGCAACGGCGGCAGAGACGTAGATGGGATCGTTGGCAACGTCCTCGACTCCGACGCCGTCTTCGAGGGGGTGAGCGTCGTAACTTACGCTGTGGTGGTTATCGGCGGAGGCGGAGGCAGAGACGTCATCATCGACGTCGGCGCCGGAGCCCACGATCTGGGCGGGGATGTTCATGGGCTGAGACTGTCCGTACATTGAGTAAATTGGGGATTTTGAAGCATTACAGTGAAACAGAGGGGAAAAGAAACAAAATAAAGAAAGTGAGAGGGCAGAACCTAACTAATTAATGACAAGTAAAAGAGTGCCAAAAAAAAAAGTTCTTGTTTTTTTGGTCTTGGGGAGAGTTTTAAAGGGGAATGGAATCTATGCCTGAGAAAAAGAAAGAAAGTGTTGGAGCCGAGGAGTGTGTTTTTTCTGAGAGAGAGGCCAGAGAGTGAGGGACAGCTCAGGACAGGACGGAATGGGTGAGATTAAAATAACACCCATATATTGATTTATTTACGATTATATTGCCCTCATTCAGGCCTAGGCCCATACTTTGATTTTTTTTTTTTCTGTGGATTTTTAATGGGCTTGGTCCTTCCTAAAATCCAAGCCCAACCTTCTTTTATCAATATTTTAAATGTAGCAATTTGTAAGGTCGTTGTGGGCCTGACCTAGCAAGGTAAGCTTATAAGCGACCAGATCCAAGAAGGAAATTGACATGTCAATATCAACCTTACAACTCAGTGATTATAGCAAGAAGAATTGGTTTTGAACTAGTCTTTTTTTATTCCTTGTAATTTAAAATAGTAGATTTAAGTAGGAAGCGAACCCCAACTTGACATCTTAGCTTATTAGTTGAAGTTTGCAGCCGCCATTTTAATCTATTACTAATTACAATGGCATTATCTGTGATAACGTCATAAAGACCCCTATATGTAATGCCAAGATTCCGTAGCTTTTGATGTTTGAACAGCCCACCTATGCCTGGACTTAATTTTTCTTTTGGATGCAAATTCAAGGTTTTTATTTCTTTTTTAATATATTGCTAGTTAAGATGTTCAAAGCTCAAACCTTGGCCAAGCTTTCGGTAATGGTCTTCAATGGAGAACAGCAAAGTTCTGCACATAGTGATGTTCCCATGGCTTGCAATGGGACATTTCATTCCCTTCTTTCGTCTTTCCAAGCTCTTAGCCCAAAGGGGTCACAGAATCTCCTTCGTATCAACCCCAAGAAACCTCTCTAAACTTCCCAAAATACCATCAAACCTCTCATCTAAAATTACCCTCGTATCCTTCCCTTTGCCTGAAGTACCCAACTTACCATCCCTAGCTGAATCCTCCATGGACATTACTCATAACCAGCAGCAACCACTCAAGCACGCCTTTGATCTGCTACAACCGCTTCTAACTTCTTTCCTCGAATCCTCAAAACCTGATTGGATCATTTATGACTATGCTTCTCATTGGCTTCCGTCAGTAGCAGCGCAGCTAGGTGTCTCACGCGCCTTCTTTGCTGTCTTCACAGCTGCATGTTTATCCTTCCTCGGTCCACCTTCAGCGTTGATTAACGGTGGAGATGGTGCAAGATCAACGGCTGACGACTTCACAAAAGTCCCCAAGTGGGTCCCTTTTGAATCCAACCTGGCTTACCGTTTGCATGAAATTACCAAATACGTCGAGAGAACGGATGAGGATACATTTGGACCACCTGACACGGTCCGGTTCGGTGTTACGATTCAAGAGAGTGATGTTGTTGTTATCAGAAGTTCTGATGAGTTTGAACCGGACTGGTTCAATCTTTTACGTCAGCTTTTTGAAAAACCGGTAACACCGGTTGGTTTTTTGCCGCCAATACTGGAAGAAGATGAGATTCAGAAAGATGAAAAATGGGTTGTTGTTAAAGAATGGTTGGATAAACAGAGAGTAAACTCAGTAGTATATGTTGCGCTGGGGACTGAGGTTCATTTGAGTAAAGAAGAACTCAGTGATTTGGCGATGGGGTTGGAGAAGTCAGGCTTACCTTTCTTTTGGGTGTTAAAGAAGTCGCCCGGGTCATCTCAGTCAGAGTTGGACATGTTACCAGATGGACTTGAGGAGCGAGTCAAGGGACGCGGGTTTGTTCACTTGGGGTGGGTTCCACAAGTGAAGATACTGAGTCACGAGTCCATCGGGGGATTCTTAACTCACTGTGGTTGGAACTCGGTTATAGAGGCACTAGGGTTGGGACGGGTTTTGATCATGTTTCCGGTGTTGAATGACCAAGGGCTAAATGCCAGGCTATTGCACGAAAGAAAAGTCGGCGTAGAGATACCAAGGAATGAGATAGATGGATCGTTTACAAGTGATGAGGTGGCGGAGTCAGTGAGGTTGGCGGTGGTGGAGGAATCGGGCCAGTCGTTGAGAGAAACAGTACAAGCAATAAAGAGTTACTTTGGTGACAAGGGCAGGAACGACGGTTACGTCGATAAATTTGTTCGTCAACTAGAGGAGAACAGGAAGTGAGGAGGTTCAAGGCTTTTATGAATAAAATCATAAAGAAATTACAAGAATGTACGGTATTGTACCAAGTAATTATTAATCTTTACTGACCAAGGATGATGCTTGGAAAGAATAATAATTTCCATTCACTATAGAATCAGGCATGGTAGCCCATCTGTACAATGTATGGTTAAGACTTGACATTTTGCTATTTTGAAAAACAAAACTATGAGCCGTCTGAGATGCTGCTATTGGTAATACAAAAAGAATGGAAACCTAACCTAACCTAGAAAGAGATTATTGTACATATATATGTTAATATCCAGATTTCTGTCTCACCTCCTTGTTATGAACTAAAAGAAAATTGAATAGCTAAAAAGAAGCATCTCATCTTCAACAGCATTCTGAAAGATCTGCCCATCCCATAATGTTACAGAAGGGTCTGAATCATTTATGTTGGATACAATGCTCAGATGATGTTGAAAGATTCAATAGCATGCATGCTTCATCTTCATGGGCTAAACATATAGATGAAATATGGCTCCAATATCACTTTAGGCCAAATGGAGGAATGACTATAGTTTTCATTCGCATTCTGTACAAAAAGGAAAACAAACGAAAAAAAGATGAGAATGGAATACAGTAATGATCACTTGAATTTGTTTCTGCCATATCTTGAATGCATATAATGATACAGTAATAATATGAACATAGATTACTATCAGGTACGCTTTCCAACAATATGGTGGTATATGCAAATTTAAAATATTTATTCTGTAAAACATTTAGGAGTTAAACCAATATCTAATCATATAGGCCAAAAAAAATAAAAAACCAACAGACAACTTTCGTACAGCTCTAGAATGTGGAGGCAAGCATTACAAGACCAACACAGGCCACAGCAACCACATTAAGCAGCTTTGATCTTATATGCTGGGAATGACCTTCACTACATGCATGTAGTTAATTACCCTTCTAAAGAATGAAAGCTCTGCACTGAATTAACATTACATTATAATGAACATATGCAGAATGATATGGCTAAAAGTAAATATTAGTGAGCAGCATACCTGAGATCAGTGTCACCAATCAGGCGCTTGTTGTCCAAAACGGTCATTACCATCCTGAATCATAGCTTAACCAGTTATAGTCACTTTGGTTTTAGGATTCCGGGGAAGGCTAGCTTTGCCTAGTTGAGGATTTTCTATAGAATACACGAGAAGACTTCCATCTTTTGTTCCGGCCAAGAAGCATTCTTCTGGAGTCACAGTTAGGGATGTTATTATCTTCCCTACTCCATTATATCTTTTCACAACCTCAAGTGTGTTCATAGAGCGAACAACAATCTGTCCTTGATCACCAGCACAAACCAAAAACTCACCACACCCACTGAGTTCAACACAGTTAAGGCGCCCATTGGATTCGGAAGAGGCAAGATGTTTTCCATTAATAGAATAGAGGTGTAAACTGAGATCACCATCAGCATAAAGTACAATCAATCCATGCCGAGAAGCAACAAGTTTTGACAATGCGCTGCCGGATGGATGTTGTAAAGATCTTACATATCTTCCATCTCGCAAGGTATGGAAAACACAAGTTCCATCTTTTGACCCACTAATAACTACGTCAAGCTCCACACTAACATACAAGCATGTAATTATATCATCATGACCACACAGAATATGAAAGGGAGTTTCAGCAATGATACAGTCTTTACGGGGAACTTCTGTCTGCAAGTTTCGAACTCTCTTTTCAGGGACTCTGACGCGAAGAACTTCCCACACCATGACCGTAGTGTCGTAACTTCCAGTAGCAAGAATGCTTCCATCAGCTGTAACTGCAGTAGGTTATCAATCATCAATGAGACAACAAACACTCCAAGAAGCACTTACACAAACCGATAATTCATAACATAACATTTAGCAGATGCAGATCGTCCTCATCTAGACTCAAACATAATGATGCAATTCACAATTTATTTGCATGGATATTTCACTTTCGTTCCTTCTATTTATCAATACGATCTGAAGCTTTGAACAACAGCACCATCTTACCTATCACTACTTGAATTTATTCATATCTCAATATTGCTATTGTGACCCACTACTACGAAGAAACATCGACAGCGAGAAAAGAAATGCTAACTTCAAGCAGATGACAAAAACCATTAGGAACTTGAGATCATAATTTCAAAGAACTTTACATAAATTATTCACACAACAGATAATTCCACAAATGCAACATGGTGAACTTTAAAGAGTTCACTAGTAAAAGATTTGAAAAAGGTCTGAAATGACTAAAGGAATACCAGCTGAGCTTTGAACAAAATAAAATCCAGCTTCATATTTCCTTTTTCAGCAGATTTACAGCATTCCTTTAAAAGAAAAATACCTGCAACACAGCTGACAACATCTTTGTGCTGCCGAATGCTCTGCACCATTCTTCCATCACTCAAAGAAATGACTTGGAAGCTGTTTTCCCAATTGCCACATGAGATTAAAAAGTTCTCAGATGGTGTTTGCATTGTCGCAAAGCATTGTGCTCCAAGTTCAACACTTTCTGCCAGAGGACTCCCAATTTTTCGAGGGGAAAGAATATCAGAACCAACTCCAAAGAAAGGATCCTGCAAAGTTTTCTAAACTAGCTTAAAAAAATTACATCTAAGAAGCATAAAAAGGTAATTTACATCCTAGTGATTTAAGTTATAAAACTAATAATAATATGATTAAGAACTAACCTGAGAACCTGAAAAGGTGAAATTTCCACCAGATTGGAGTTGGGTTGTTAACCACATCTTAACAGACAAAGTAAGCCCCTGGTTCACGATGACAATGTTCAAGTCCAGTAATCCAACATACAACACAGCTGATGGGGGATAGCTCATACAAGAAACAACAGATGTCAAATTAATAGAAGCGGGTGCAAAATACAATGGATGAGCAATTGGGATTGGAGGCCCTCTTCTTGGGTGTCTTTTTCGGAAAATCTGGATTGGCGTCTGGCCAAAATTTGCAATTTGATCTTCAATTGCAGATCTCTGCAGCTCATCATCCATAGTGTCCAGATCAACAGCACCTTCATAAGTTAAATAATAGAAGATATTTGCAGCCTGCAACCGAGTTTATTTTAACTGAGATCAGTTTGAAGGAAAAACAAATAAAAAAGAAAATCAAGATTTGGTTGTAGAAAGATGTTCTTTCCAGAGAATACCTCCACTGCTGGTTTCCCACGCTGCTTGTAACCAAATACCAAATCAATCCAGTGATGCAGATTTGAGCTAACATACTCACTTTCAAGGGCCTCTCTGTTTTTACTTATGAACAATTCAGGTGAACCCTACAAAAAAAAAAACAAGTGTTATTTAGGGTTAAACTAAATGTTTAAGTAAAATACAATATCAACTAAAATTGACAAGGGTACTTTAGCTAGCAAGTCAAGGACTCAAGGGGAAAAGTGGATAAGAAAGAAGTCTTAAAAGTGCAAGTCTTGTTCACACAAAGTCCCATCCAGATTAAGGAGCTTAACTCCTAGAAAGTTTACCCCTCATGGAACTGGGATAACATAAGGCATATTTTTTGCACCAAAATCCTTCCCTTCTTTGGCACACCATGTTGTGATAGACATTCAACCCTGTAGGGTCACAGAATAAACTATAAACTATGTTGCAGTCCAAAAAAATTCTATCTTCCCCAAGGATTTTCATTCATTTGCTTCTGCACTATTCTATCTAAAACAATACAAGCCTTTTTTTTCCCCTTCATTTTCCAACAATCTTTATCTGTCCAGTTAGTAAATGAGCTGCATCTTTGTTAGTCTTTGTAAAACACCTCTCATCTGACGATTTCACCACTATCCCATGTTACTCATAGTCATTGTTAGGCTACACATCTCCATTACAATATCTAGAAAAATAATAAAATAAATTGTTAGCATCAAATGGGAAAAAGAGATGCTTGTGCTGTATATACACTTACCTGCTGCTTTCACTCTTGCAAAAGTATAATACCACAAACACAATTCAGTGACATTGTACCTAATATGTAATCTCATATATCTTTTTTTTTTTTGGAAGGAGAGGGCGGTTTCAACAATAGTAAATCAAATATACCATCTCATCCATACCTTTATTTGACCCTCAAAAAATAGAAACACACTTCATTACTGAGTTTCTAGAATTGCATTAGAACCTTGATAAATGTTACTTTTCCTTAATTTCTCGTACCAGACCCCGTATGAACAATACAAATTATGTATCTACACAGTTAGAATCAGATTTGAATGGAGGGTGTAACAAATTTGATAGGATAAAAACTATTATACAAACAAGCATGTGAAATATATTAAACCACAGAAACTGCTAGGGAGAGAAAAATCATATTTATTCCTCTTAAACTAATAAATTATCTTTCTGACTACCAGAAATTTCTCAGATTGATCCAGTAGCTTCTTAAGGAGGTTCCCATCATCATACACACTATATGAGGACAACCATAAACTCCAAAACATTCTTGAAGCAGAAACAACCTATTGAGAAATCAAATTGTCCCCAGATAATGTCTGAAACACGACATTCTTGGGGGGAATTCACATACCTTAGCCCAGGGAGGGAGAGAAACATCACTTATGGGTTCACCATCTTGCTTCACCCCTAGATGATAAGAGTTTGAATTTATAAGAAACTCAGGCATGTAATAAAACTCAGGGATCAACTCCTTCACATCGCTTGTATTAGAAAGGCAATTCCGATATGTGCCTTCAATGCTTTGAAAAAGACGATCCGCATGATCAAATTTACCACCCTGATGAAAAATGGCACCTTAGTGGAGCTTCTAGACTAAAATATTGAATGAAAAAGGAATATAATTCAAGTCTAGATTGCATCCACATTTAATGCATTCATACCTATGACCAGACACAATTATCAGACTTTGTATGACTACTGCAGTGATTTTTAAATCCTTTGTCTTTTGTTGAAAGAATCATTCATAAAAGAATTCATAAATAGCTCTAGTTCACACAAAACTCCAGTATTCATCATGCCCTTGAAAAACTAAATGCTACTCATAACATTTATCAATAAAAACAATAACCATATAGAATTTCTTGCAAAACCCAAGATTATGAAGTTTCACCTGCAATGGAAACTTTTCAAGTAATGATAATTTCAGATGTATTTAACTTTCCTCCATATAGAAGAGTAAATAAAAGTATATTTTTGCTACTTGGTACCAGTTCAAAAAATCGCATTTTGCAAAGATCACACCAAAATTCGTGCTTTAAAAACTGTATTAGCAGGTTATCAGCTGAACTTCATTGCACCAAAAAAACAGTCAGATCACCACATATATCATATATCATTATCAGACAAGGTGGATAGCATTTAAATTCCACGCATCATATGATACCTAAATTCATGATGCCATGAAAAAGGTACCTGTAAATTACGGTGAAGAGACGTGAAAGGTTCTAATCGAAGGAGGTAATATAGCACAATCCCCATGCTTGAGTAATGAGACCCATAGTAGAAACTGCAATAGGAAGTAGGAGCACAGCGGCACCATTAGACAATTAACTAAAGCAAACTCTATAGAACAGAACCCCTAAATGTCCTAAAACTAGGATTGAAGATTACCTGGGTATATCGGGATCACAAAAGTTACGATACCTGTCTTCAAACACCTGAATTATGAGGCATAATATTGAGATATTTGGAAAGAAAAGAAAAAGATGATGTAGAGGAATCAGCATTAAGTATGCAATTCATTAAACAAAGACAAATAAACTGACCTCAAACCGTTTCGAGTCCAGTGCTCCTACAGGCTTGGAGAGATCCCGAAAAGTTGATGACTTGTTAAAATCAAGAACCTCCGATGAGTAATCAGCCAAAATCCAAGGAAAGACAGGATACTGAGTCAAATCATTATAAGATCTTCCTGCAAGTGTGTTGAGAATCATCAGATACTCAAAGTTTGTTATATCCCTTCTCCTCCAGCTCTCCCTAGCAGTTTCTGCCATTTCCAGTGCGACACGTCTATCAACAAATGAAATAGTGCCACTCTTGTCCCTACTACTTCCTCTTGGAAACAACAGCTCATTTCTGGTAGAAACTATCAGGGTTCCAATCTCCTTTGCATCCTTCTGTGATGCAAAATTCATAAATATGGGAGCAACTGAATCACCGAAGAAAATCTCAACTGCAGTGTATCTAAGCAAATACCGAGTCCAGTGGACAGCTTTAATCTATGGCCAGCAAAAATAAACAAGAAGAAAGCAGATTGGTGTAAGAGATATAAGCAATACAGCTCAAATAAAAAAACTGATGGTTCCCTACCTTGCTAACAAAAATAAACAAGAAGAAAGCAGATTGGTGTAAGAGATATAAGCAATACAGCTCAAATAAAAAAACTGATGGTTCCCTACCTTGCTAATATTCCATCTCCGATGGCGCTTAACATTTTTGAATTGTTTTTTATGCAAAATTTCTGCCTCTATATTTTCAGGAGAAGTCCCTTTCTCAGAATTTATATCAAGATGAATGGCCCACTTAAAAGACTTCGGCTTTTGATCAGCCTGTGCTGACTCAGACTGGCTTGATGCATTTAAGTTCTTGAAAACTGAAGACCCTACAGTACCTTCAACCAAAAATTCACCAAAGAAATGCAAGACATCTTTCATAACTGCCAATTGACCTGCCAATTTTCTTTTTGGTGTCACAAGCACACATGGAAGTGACATAAGAACCTGCAATATCAAACCTCAAATTAACAATGAAGTAACTCCAGATGTTTCAATGAGAAGAAACATAGTTTGACTGTTCTTAATCCCACAGATGAGACGTACCTCACTAGTTTCCGTTTCTGGAGAAGGTGAACATAACTCCTTTCTGTCTTGTACAATGTTGATCTGATCATTGCTGCTTTTAACTACTTCCAAGCTTTGACCATCTGAAGAATCCTCAGGGATAACCACCAGCCCACTTGGTTCAGCACCACTCTCACCAGGTTCTGAGCTCCCCTCGTCTGTTATCCTGCGTACACCTTTGAGCAGAAACTGCTTCATTTGCTCAGGAATGTGCCCCACAAAACTAGATTTGCTCTCATTATTGGGAAGTGTAGCCTCATTTCCAGAGGAAGTGGAAGGAGGATGACACAGCTTTTCATCAAAATGATAATTCCGTCTTAATTTTGGTCTACGCCGCCATGTATCTTCTGTCTTGTCAAGTTTCCAATGTGTCACAGCACCATTCGGAAATGGATTAGCAGACCATGGACCCCTTTCATCGATCAAAGTACGAAACATGTGCATCCATTTTTCCTGTCAAAGCAAAATGTATTATTTACATATATATGAGCACAAGATTCAGCATTATTTAAATAATGGAAGAATGAGGTCAGAAACAAAGAAAGTGAGCTATTAAAGAAGCTAAGAACAACCAAAAGAAAGAACATGTTCCACAATAGAAGAAATTTTAACATACAGCAACAATTTGCTGCTCCTCCTCATGGGCAAGCAGGAATGCGGCCCTTCTGCTCTCATCTGAAGCAAGAATAGTGTGTAAGCTACTTTGTATCTCATCTTCAAATGCCTTCTGGTTATTAATTTCTAAAGAGGAATTTTCATCCATCTTAGCATGAAGCTCCTGCAACTGTCTGCTACGGTCGGATTTTAACATCTTTACATACTTAGACTCATCAGAAACCTGAAACAAGAAACTACAGAATTGAATGGTGCCTAACTTGGAAGAGAAGAGGAGCACAAAAGAGTATGTCAAGTCAGTTAACACAAATCTCATAAAACATGCCAAAACATTCAGTGTTAGTATTATATTGCTTGCCTTTAGGCAATAACAGCATTAATAAAACATGAAATGCACATATGATATCTTCAAACTTCATGTTCAGCCTTGGAGATATCTCGAAAGAAATTTTCTCAAGTCAGAAAACCAAAAAGTTCACAAAAAGAAACATTAGAGCAACAAACATCATCTCATTTTCTTTCTTCCATCGAAGAGAGACTTAATAGACTATCATACTAATTGAAAAATCAGAATATCACTTGGAACCATGGTTGCCGTGCAAAGTCTATATAAACAACACAAAATTGGAAAACAAAAATAACAGGTCTCACTCTTGGAATATAGCAAAACATCCATGGAACTTCCTAACTCAAGGAGACTGCCCAACATTGAAATATAAGTAGAGAAAATAAATATAGGAAGAAAGTTTCATTTGATTAAAACAGCAAAACAACAAAAGTTGATAATGGCAAAAGATGCTGAATTTGAAGTTCAGAACATACCGCAGAAAGCACTTGATCCTTCTGAATTAGATTGTGAATGGAGCCTGTTTCTTTCAAGTGGCTGCTTGAATCAAATGAGTCATCCCTACCAACCATGCTAGTAGCAAGCATTGACTTTCCAGAATTTACAGTTTCGCAAATCACGTGTGCTATTACATGAAAACGAGCACCATCATCTAACATTCCATACTGGGATCTTACAGCAAGCAAAGACCTGATCACCATGTTATTTCATTGTCAATCTTCATGGAACTAGTATAAGGCAATGAAAATTATTAATTAATATCCTCCATTAGAACTCAGGATAACTAATTACATGTCACACAAAATCTGGAAGCTTGGGCATTGGATAAAGAAATAATACCAGATGAAAAGCTGCAGTCTATTCTTGCTTTGCTCATCATCAGTGGCCAAAAGGGAAGGCAAAAGTGAGATGAATTGTTGGACACAGCGCGACGCTCTTTCAAGGGAAGATCTGCAGAGGTATAGGATTAAAAGTCGAAATACAATTCTTGGGCACCTTTCCCCCCTTAAAGCCATGGCTTTATCTACATTTTTGTTTGGTTTTCCACTCAATGCATTGCCAATGCCTCCAGATACAACAACGGCAGCCATTTCTGCAGCAGGAATGTTAAGAGATTCTACCAAGCCACGTGCTCTTTGGCCAAAAGAAGGCCCAACAGAAGCTGAAATTCTAGGCATCATCTTGCTTGGACCCTTTCCATTCATCTCACTAATAACAATCCATAAATTGTCAAATAAATTCCACCACTTATCATCAGTTATGCCATCTTCACTTGATATTGGCTGCCTGGAAGCCCTTGGATTTCTGAGAAAGAAAAGAATCAAACAGAAAGATGAAGTTTCTATCTACTGGACATCTTATATGGTGGCAGAACACTGTCTTCATAGATGTCCACATGATGTTGTATTCAATTATGAGGCTCACAGTAAAAATGATAGTGCAATGATAAAAACACCATTTTTGATGGTGCAACATCAATGGTTAGCAGCAACTAATTTTCCGAAATGAGTACATATGAAGTCATGAAACTTTGCACTTAAATATGAATATTCAACTTTATGAAATTCGGTCCAACTTGATATTTCTAATTCTGTTTAAAGATATTGTAGATACCATTTGCACAAAAGAACAGAATGCCAACCGATGGCACCCTACATCATCACAAGAGAATTCTATACTTGCTTGAAATTGAATAAAAGCCAACACTTGCTTCTAATTCTCCTAATCATATCAATTGATACTCCTCTGGATTGAAAATTCTATAGCAAAGGTAAATTTGATGATTAGAGTAAGGGTGCAAAATGTGAAAGGTTTTGTGATGGTGAAAAGCTTATATATACTGTTGCAATGATCACATATAACATCATTGTGCAGAAAACGCAGGTAAACTTTATCACCAGAAAATTGATACTCATGTCTACTTTTTTATTAATATGGAAAAGGTTTATCACCCTGAACCACAAAAGCTAGACAAGAGCCGGATTGCTAACTAGTATCTACTTTTACTTGCTTTTGGCAGGAGAAGGAAAATAAAAAGAAAAAAAAAAACCCATTCCGAGGAGAATATATGAAAAGAAGAGAAGGGAAAAGAATAAAAAAGGGTAGAATAGCCAATTATCTCTAACTTTTCTAGTGATTTAGCGGCTTAAATGATAAGTTAAAAGATGAAAAACCAGCCAATGACATACAAATATAAAAGCAAATCGCTATGTAGTGACCGCACAAATAGATTTAGTATTTGACCATAGATGGAAGAAATCATTAAATCTTAATAACCCACATAAATTCATCTCAACTAAGCCACAAACAGATAATAAGGAACATATCAGTTTTAGAGATAGTACCCAGATACTTTGTCATCAAATTCTCCTTGCAAGACCTCATGCAACACAGTGGTATAATCTTTCTGGCTTTCTACCTCTAAAGAATACAGAGTCGACTCGGAGCTATTTGCTGGAAACTGCATGAATTTAACATCATTCTTAAGTGGGGCTAGAAAACTACATAAGTAGAAAACGACAAGCCAAATCATAAAACATACTTGTATATTCTAAAGTGTTTTTTTTTATTATAAGTATTCCTAAATTTCCAAATATTTGAATGCACAAATTT
This sequence comes from Theobroma cacao, assembly GCF_000208745.1. Taxonomy (NCBI): domain Eukaryota; kingdom Viridiplantae; phylum Streptophyta; class Magnoliopsida; order Malvales; family Malvaceae; genus Theobroma; species Theobroma cacao. Next base: position 3,431,230 of record NC_030857.1, on the reverse strand, counting down.
CAAACATGCTAATAAATACATGTTCAATCAATTTATGAAAGAACTTATTGCAATTTTTACTAAAACCAACAAATAACAAATCTGAATGAAAGATGTACTTTCTCAATTAGTTTTTGCCAACTAGACCCACTACTTCAGGTTCACAGGAACAGCCTAAAAACTTCAAATCCTCTGATTGGCATGTGATTTTTATAAGTTCAATGAGAGCAGAAACATAAATAACAATGTACTTGCATGATATTGCAAGAGATAAACGAGACCTTTTCATTATCTCATATTCATTCTTGATTATCCTATAATTGGAAGTATTGCCTAGAGAATAAGAGCAAGATAATCAAGTGAATTTGACTTGTTCTTTCAAAACATGTATAGCGAGAATCTAATGACAAAGCTTTAGAACCACCTGTGCCTTCTCTTTGCCGTAGCCTAACATATTCTTCCTCCACATCTTTAAGGTGGGGATGTTAGGGATTTTGAGGCAGTGAAATATACAATGAAAAACTTTTCCATAACAGAATTGCAGATAAACCAAGAATAAACATAATCCAGTCAGATTCTCAAGTAAGTTGGTACCGGAAGTTTGTTGCCAAATTCAGAGACAAGCATCTCATCAACCAGTCGCAGAAAGTATAATGTATTGTCCCGACAAGGCTGTGAACTAAAAATATTCTCCTCGGCAGATAAATCTACCAGCCTTTGAATTAAGTTGTCATATATGTCACAAAGCAGGTATTGACATGATATGCCACCCTATCAAGAAAAAGAAATTAAAGTAATTATCCATTAATGGGCTAAAAAACATCATAAAGAACTCAAATTAAAATATATAGATACTTTTGCAACATGGTAAGGAATTTGACATACTTGCCCACACTGCAGAAGTAGAAAATTCACTGTCTCCTCTAACTGTTGCCAGCCACCTTTTATAAATTGTATATAGTGACAGAGAACAATACAAAAAACCCTCCTCACAAGATTTTGCTCATTTGTTTCATAGTCACCTTGATATCTTGAATCAGGCCTATAGTCTTTTACCACATCAAGTTTCACAGAAGCTGTTAACCAAGCATTCCAACCATATTCCTAATTGAAAATTTTGAATAATTAGATAATTGGATAGCATTTTTAAAAGCATACACAGCATAAATATGATATCAATAATTAACTGAATGCAGTACCATTAAAGCTTCTATATTCAGAGGATTTGAATCAAGAAGGTGAAGTAGATCACTAATTATTTTCATTCTTGCAGATGCATCTTTGCAGCTAGATAGGAATCTGAAAATCAGAACCAAGATCTGAGGAAGGAAAAAGTGAGAATTATTTCCTCTGCCCCTCTGCTTGTCAACCAGGCTGTTTTTCTGTAACACCTGTAAACAAACATTTTCAAGAAACAATACAGGTGGAAAAATATCAGAGAATTACCACTACCACAGGCAATCAAAAGAGTAACAGAAACAACAGCTAAAACATACTAAACTAACAGAAAAATGAGCAAAAACAATCCATGATTTGGTTGATCACCTGTCTGGGGCTAGCACCACCTAGAAGAACATCAAACAAGGTGGCGCACAAATTATCCGTCTGCGGAAATTTAAACAACCTGTCAGATATAGCTGAGAAGAGTGGTTGCATCCTTGAGCTGATTTTCTTGCTGTTTTCTGAAAGAGATTTTGATCTTCCAACAGCAAGATTGAAAAATCTTGGCCCCTTTTTCTCTGATGGCAAACCAACCAAAAGTCTTCCTAGAAACTGTAAGCCAAGCAATCTGATGGGCTCATATTCCCTACACAAAATAAATTGAAGGATGACTATTACAACTTTCTCTCTTAAATAGATCACTTTTGCAGATTCCAATCAAAGTAATTAAAGTCATTCACAGGAAGTTAAATGCATTAATTTATAAAAAAACTATAAGCTAACTACTGAAGCAAAAAATACTTAAGCTTGCACTTGGTTCAGAAACTTGAACATTTTCTGCAACTGCATATTATTCTAAATCAACACTTGGAATAATAAAAAATGGTTAAAAAAATTTTCTAACAAAATTCTAGTTGACAATATTGTGTCAGACCACAGTGGCAAAATAAAAAGAAAAAAGAACAAAAAAAGATGCAGTTTTAAAATCAAAATTAAGAGGAAAACGGTCCACAGATGCTTGAGAAAAATAGTATGGTCTCTTGACAAAGATTATTTCCAAGGATTCAATGGCAATATTTGACTTCAGGGAAAAATCATATCACTAGTAAAAGTGAAATACAAAACCAGTGAAAACCACAGCTCCACCCAAACACCCCCCCCAACCCACACACAAATCTCCAAAACCACCACTCTTATAATTTAAATCTTGACCCTTCCCCTCAGAGAGGGAGTTGCCAATAGGCCACAAAAGCTAAAGGCATGACACATTGTTTATACCAAAGTAGGATAATCCTAGGTTGTATTTTAAATCCAGTACCCAATTCATGTTCAATACAGATGAAGACTCTTCATCAGCAACACTTTTTGTCCTAAATTTATGTGTTATAGTAAGCCTTAGTTTTCTAAGCCCTTAATCTACCAAAGGAGCGATTCAAGCACCATTTAAATTGATTGATGAAAACATGCACCTCCATTGCTTTTCAAAATACTAGTTTGTTCAATATCTTTTCAATGCTGTCCAGTAACAAATATACCAAATGATAGAAATTAGAGAAACTAAAATATATAAAAAGGGGAAAACATAACCATGGCCGATGTGGCAAATGAAAAAGGCAACTACACTGTAAAATGTCAATACTAAATCCAAGTAACAACAAACTGGCAGAGCATGTTGCTAAATGACTCCAATCTTGGCAAAGCAACCTTTACTTCTCCATCCCTTTAATCCTAGTGTCAGTATATATAAAATTATAGCAACAGTTCATTAATGTTTTTGATTAAAAAACACAGTAGGGTTTAATTTCATTCTTAACTGCAAATAATTCATAACATGTCAAACCTGTCGATATAAAACTCACACTTAGTGTGAAAGTACAATGTTAAAGGCAATACATTATATGAAGATTAATGTAATTTAAAGAAATACACAACAAAAAAACAGATTTGGAAAAAAAATGCTGGAAGCCATTCTTTAATGAAACAGAGAAGGTACCATTGTCTGTAAAAAGTTTGTGCATTAAACTCTTAATGCAGAAGGCATACCTCTGTAGCAGATTGACAAAAATGTGGCGGCCACCTATCAGATTTACTTGTTCAAGGAAGGAAACAAGCAATGATTTTTGAGTAACAGCACGTATAACCATATGTAAAACATCCTCAATGCATGTCATATCTTGGCTTGTTTCAAAAAAGGCTATAAGAGCTTTTACATCAGCTGGTGCTATATTTTGCCTGCATACATGCAAAAGTTTTGTTAAGAAAACTGAAAAACAACAAAAAATAATAATGTGCTATATATATCTATCAAAATGAAACAGCAGATCAAATACTGTACATTAGGCAACATCAGATGCCCTTATTTACTTGTGAATACATACCTGAGGCTCATTTCACCAAGACTTAATAAAAGAAGACGAATTTTATGTATTTCGTCTCTACCAGGTCTTTCTCCAATAACTTGCTTAGTAAGAGGATGTAAAAGAGGCTTGCCGCCAATAGCAAACCGAGATTTCACATTATCCCAGTAACACTGCCGTATAATGTCAATAACACGTGGGAGCCGACACAAACTTTTAAGCAACCTCAGATCATTATCAAATTGTTCAATGAGAAACATGTACAGCTCACGCTGCACATTGTAAACTGTGTACAGCCAGATAAGGGGATTAAGAAAAATGGCAGACATGGCTTCTTCCATGAGCAGCTCTGCCAATCCTAAAGAAGAAACAGAAACATCAATATGAATGAGATATATTCATAAATGTGCACGAAAATAACTACATTAAAAAGAAAATCAAGTGAGTATATGAATATGAATAATTACTACATAAATAGAACTTGATATGCTTCATAATCATACCACAGGAAGATACAACATGAAACAAATGCTTCAATGCAGAGAGTGTTTCATTATTGAGATGCTGAGGTTGAAGTGACTGCAATAAAAATCCCAGGATTGAAAATCCAGAAAGAAGATGCATTTGTTGCAGATTTGCTAAATTATCATCTAAAACAGAAGCAATAAGCTCAATAACTTCAGCGGTCAGACGCTCTTTTGCAACAGGCAGGAGCAGTGTACTTTCCAAAACTCCACTTTCATCATTTTCATATCTATCAGACTGAGTGATAAGAGGGAAGAACACAGATACACCTCCAACACAGTAAATTATCTCTTGGAGCAAGCGTCTAGAGCATAACTGTGTACCAACCATAATAGTTGCTTCAAATAAACTCTTATCCAATGCATGATCCAGAACAGGTGAGACATTAAACAATTTCTTGCCATCACTTGCCTGAAAAAGGAATCAACATCTAGGGTTCAGCAAGACACAGAAACAGAATTGCCTTTTAGACATGCATGCGTGTAATTGTCTGCATGTGTATGTGTGTGTCCCTGAAAGGGGGGGGAAAAGAACCTGTGCATTGAGTCCAAATACAATTTTGGATGCAAGACCGTCTTTTGCATCAAGAATTCCACTAGGCAATGGGTTATCCCCAAATGCAGGGGCTTCTTTATCAAGGAAAGAATACATATAGCTTGGTCCAAGAGAATGTACAGCCTTGACTTGCTCAGAAGAAATGGCATCACAAAACAAATAAACTGGACCAATCTGACCAAGAAAGGGAAACGAAGCCTGGATGGAGCCCAGGGTATCATCTTCTTCATTTTGAGACAAGATGATCTTTGTACCAATGGAGCAACTAGTCAATAATTCATTGACCTTTGCATATCTGAGGCATGAAAAAATGAGGGTCAGGAGGAAACTTATCAGTGCTGGAAAAAATATTCCTCTCAAAACATGAAAAGCTTTTAATGATAAAAAGTAAAACTCAAACTGAGAATAATTAAAGGTGGCATGATACCTGCATCTTTCAGAAGACACAAGATCACCATCAAGATAACATCTCAATAGGCTACCCCCAGAAAATGCTCTTCCAATGGTATGAGTAATACAAAGAAAATGCCATTTCTTCCTGACTAGATTAACATGCATCCGGATATACTGTCGTTTCAGATTGATAGACTGTGAAGGACATGAGAAATATATCAATAATTGCAAGAAATTGGCAGTAATGCCCAAGACATAAAATGAAAGCAAGCCGACTATCTTTGTGTGTGTCTGTAAGCGGGCATGGGAATTCTTTTCTATTTACTAGGAAATACGCACACAATGCATTTTCAGTTGGAATATGAATTAAGCTTTGGAAGAAACTTCCTAGAGACAAACACATCATATATTCACCTCATAAATAAGTTTGTCTTTTGCTACTGCTGCTAAGCACCCTCTTCCATTTTCTGTGAGAAATTTGAAAAGGCCCATTGTTCCATCGCCCGGGAAGTTCTCAACCCTAAGCCAACATGAAAAAGAAAAACCCTTGTTGAGAGGCCATTGCACAGGTGTCTTAATTATGATTCCCTACAAAAAAATACATAGATATATGAATATCAGGTACAAATCATAGTCATAAGTCACAATAATTAAAAGAAACATGCTCCAATGTTTGTGGAAGGATATTAGATTAAAATCTGTCTTTAAGCTAGAAGAAATTATCTTCAGAAATGCTCCCAAAGACACCAAAAAGACTTACAGAATCATTCCCGTTGAGATCAAAGAAGGCAGTTGGCCCCTTCTCATTTAGCATTGACAAAACAGTGGTCAATAATAATGAGCAGTACTGCTGTTGAGTCCCCACTTTCTCACTTCGGAGGAGAGCAAAGATCTTGCGAATATCCTTCCCAGATATGCTATGGCCACCAATAACCTGAATCAGTTGTGCAATTTTCAAAATGACACTGTCATCATCTTCTTCGACGAACCAATCAAGAAGGAAATTAAGCATCCCTGCCGCAACACATGAAGCTCGATTGGAAAGGGAATCCCTAAGCAGCTGCTGAAACACACTGAGACCATAATGCCGCAAAGACTCACTGCTCTGGCCAATCACAAAATAGCAAATAATGACATCAAATTCAAATGACTTCTATTTCGTACGGTACAAATCAGCTAAAACAGATTCTGAGGAAATTTAGTACTATCAAACAGAGTAGAGCAAACCAAGAAAAATGAATTACTAACCTTCTGTAGAACACTCAAATACAGTATGATAACATCTTCATTCTGAATCAAAACAGAAAAAGAAAAAAGCATATATGAGAAGACAGACAGCGGCACCAATCCAAAGACAACAATTTTTTCAAAACTAAGTGCAATGAGGAAAATGACGAAAGATCATAAAATCATTTAAAGTAACCAGACAGCAAGGGTGTGACAGTGGGTCATAGAGAAACTTCAGGAGATTAAATCACCTTTATATGAGGGCTCCCTTTTATTTCAAACTTTCCATCAACAAGCATATCAAGAAGTGCATTTAAAAGTGCTTCACTTGGATGCCATTGGCAGAAGTCTAACAGCAAACTTTGCAATGTCTGATAACCCTTGCCAACAAGAGCTCTAAATGCTACCTGTAAAATTAATTAATGAATACAAAATGGTACAATACATGAGAACAATGAACGAATAATTGCCAAGACCCCATTATAATTCTTCATATTGTAATGCAAAAGGATAATGTCAGCCTAATTAGACAGGTGTGCTTTAAAAGCATGACAGGAGCAACCAATAAACACCTAAAAATCTTAAACATACAGAACTAAAACTCAATGCCAGCTCTAGATGTCCCAAGTGTTTTCCTTTTGACATTCTACAAATATTAGTTCTAGTTCTAGAGCTTACTGTCTAGCCCTTTATCATCTAAAGTAGAGGTGGCAAAACCAACCCAAACAAGAAAATGTACCAAAAAAGCCCAAACTCAAACCTGCCTAAACCCGAATTGACCATCAAGTCAAAGACCCAAACCAAAAATGGCCAAAAACCATGATAATCGGAACTGAAAATGACCCGAACCTCATTTGAAATGGCTACATCTTGCATAAAATCTAAAATGGCCTGAACCTAATCCGATCCCAAAACGACCAAAGCCCAGAACTTTCTGAACCCGAGAAGACCCCAACCCAAACCAGCCCATTTGCCAACTCTAATCTCAAGTACAAACAAGAAATTCCCTGCTATGCAGACTACTAAAGGCCATGAATTCCAAATGCATCAATCCATACTTACTTTCCACATTAAGTGCAGCAGCCTTTCACATAGGGTTGCACAGAAATATTACACAAGACAAAAAGATCCCAGTAAAACAAATTGGACTTTGCATTCCTTTAATAAACACGCATGACACTTAAAACTACATTTTAGGCAAAGTCAGACCAGTTAGAAAGGTTTTCAGTGTTCTCACATATAAGGATGTAGACAAACAGATGGCAGCCACATTAAAAACTGCAATAAAGAGAGAAACTAGTACTGGAGCAAATCCTTCACTAAGAAAGACCACTTGTTTGCACTCAACAGGATAAACATATATCAAGCATTCAACCATTCCAGAAAGACTTAACAAACAAGGAAACAAATGAAAGAAGGAATGCAAATTACCTTTGAGGCATCATTGCTTGCAAGCAGACAGGTAAGAGTTTGTAAAACAATCAAAACCAACCTCTCTCCATTTGCCTCATCAAGATTGCCATTTAATAAAGAGACAACATGCAAAAAGCATTCTCCATCTCGAAATAAAGCCTGGTAATGCTGAAGAAACATGATGTGTAAGACATTAATATAAAACTCAATAGCCAAGTTCCCAAAGACAGCTTTAGAGAAAGGCATGGCGAAGTTGAACAGTACAGGGAACATACCACTGGATCACTCTGGAGCAAATCTATCATTCCAACCAATAGATTAATAGACAGTTCAGCAAAGCTTTTTTCACGCTCCTTTATAAGAGTGAAGGTTTCTAAATATTTTGAACACAAGTACAATATCGCTTTTCGATCTTCTTCAGATAGTGATACAATCTAAAAATATGGAAAAAGAATGGGTTTATTGCTTAACAAGTTAGTAAAAAAAGACCAGAAAAAGCTTTATAACAGTGCCATACCTTCATGAGGTCAAAAATGTATCTAAGGACATGATTTCTCAAACCTTCTTCCCAAAACAATTCAAACAAACAATCAATGCAGGTAGAATCATGCAAAACCAAACTTCTAGCATCATCTGCTACCAAGAAAAATTCCATAAAGAGATCCATGCATGTTTCCATGCATTTGATCCAACTTTGGGATGTCTCACTTGAATCAAATCTCTGATAACCATGAGGTCGAAACCCTTCCAAAGAATTATTCTCAATCACAGGGCTCAAATTTCCTGACCTTCTAGATTCTTGGGCTAGAATGCAAGCAACTTTAAGAACCCTGGAAACTGCATTGAGTGCCTTAAAGGAAGCAATAGTTTTTTCGGCTGAAAGCTGTAATATCCGAAGCAGACTTTTTGCAAGAACACTAGCAATCTCAGGATTACAAGCAGATTGTTCAAGGGCTTCCAATAAAGCAGACAATTCAGGCTGTGACAACAAAGGGAGAAAGTGAAATGTAAGCAAACTCCTAAGCACAAAAATACAAGCCATTACAATCAAATCAAGAATAAATCCTTTTAGGAACATAGAACAAATTGGAACATTCATAGGCATAACACTTACAAGCACATATAAGGAAAAATATTAAACATGCACCCAGACAAAAACATCACAAACTATCATATGTCTCTACCAAAATACATAACCATATGAAAGGCATCAACTTAAATGTTTATAATAATGCCAAAACATATAATTAAGAATGTTAAATGCCTACGCTATATATTCTCCAACAACTTATGGATTGTATTTTCCATACCACCAAACTTTGCCGAATTAATTCTATAATAAGCAATTACCAATATGTGAAATACAAGAAACACAAAACTAAAATCTTTCAATCAGCATGGTGCTTGGATATTATAGGTAAAAGAAATTAACAGCATACGCATGCAAAATGGCTAAAAACACTAAAATCAGATATAGAGAAATTCTTAAGTCAACAAATTTCCACCACTATTGTTGTACTGGCTATGTCCACCATTGCAATTTCAGCATTTTAGCGTATACATTGGACCCACATGAATTCCACATTAAAATATGATTACACAAGCATTGGATGAATAGTTCAAGTGTAGTACTGAATATTTTCAGAGACAGATTTTCATCACAGTGCCTGACTTCTAATAAAGCCCACAACACCTCTGACTTGCCCTTGCTAGTCACCTTTGTCAATTTCAACCTCAAATCTAGGTATCCCCCCCTTTCAAAGCAATTTATTATCACAAGGCTAACTAGGTAAGAAATTATTTATTCGTGCATGAAGCACAATGACGACTAAACTGTTTTACAAAGAATATCTTGGATGTAACAAGAACATACCAAGTTATGGACACTCCCATTAGAAGTTGCTGCTAATTCCACAAGTGAAATCACTTCTATTGGAATAATTTCAACCCCACTAAATTTTAGTTGAACGGAATTGTTACCAGAAGCAGAACATTTTTCAAGCTTTTCTGGAGACTCCTCATGGTATGGACTAAACTCTTCAGAAAATTCTTCTGAAGCTTGTCCAAAATAGAAAAAGTTCTCAGAGAAGATAAGGTCCCAAATTCCCTCTTTACGAAACACTTCAAGCAATGCTGGTGATGAAACAAGAACCTTCCTGAAAGCATTAAGAACACCATGCTGCAAGGTACTGATGAACACCCTACAAGAAAAATAACAGGGGAAAGTGGTGGGGAAGGTTAAAAATGAGGGGAGAAAACAATGTGCTAAAGGAAAACAGAATCATAGCTTGCAGGAGTCTGCTTAAATGGCACCATAACTACAATAGAAATAGGAAGGGAGAGAGTAACCTTACCATAAATGGTTTGGCAATTCATTTTGATTTGAACAAGCCTTTATGCATGGGAAAACTGTAAGAAGAACCCTCATGACCCATTTAATTGAAAGTTCGGTATAAACTGAAGAAATTGGCATGGGAATCCGACCAGAGGTTGCTTGGCCATGAAGAAATTTCACATCTTCTGGAGCAAGAAGGAATGAGCTTAGTACTCTGCTCAACTCGACAACACAATCATTCCAAAGTTGATGATAAGAAGCCTTCTCAGATAAAGGAGCAGAAGGCTCTGCCAAACCACTTTTAGCATTATTGTCAATGGATGTTTGACTGCCATCCTGTGGAACTGAATTCTTCATCTGCTGCTTGTACTCTTGAAGCATGAAAGCAGGTGAACAAAAGCTATTTGCGAATTTATGAACTCTTCCATTTTCACATAGAAACTGTAGGTTATTCACATTGCCAAAGCTGATTACTTGTTAAGGTCATTCATATGTATTCACACATACCTGATGATATAAATTATTATATTTGGGCCAATAAATTCAGAAAGAAACCCCTACTGTCACTGATTTCATTGGATAAATAAAATCCACTTTATTACACACAGGAGGAATGGAGAAAAGAAAAGGGTGAGTTGGCAATCACTATACTAAACAAAACCAGTTTGAAATTTAAGACAGTATCCTCACTAAAGTGTCCTCAGTGTCAAAGGCAGATGACAGATTGGCAACTTAAGCTCTAACATTAACCGGTACAGCATCCTGGCAGGAACGGACTTAGTGTCAGATTGAGTTTTATCTACAGGAGAGTGATATAATTCCATTTAGCATACAAGGCATAAATTTCATTTTCCAAAGAAAACAATTAAATCATTAAATTGCAAAAAGTGAACCTATACACAAGATTCAGTATACAAGAGAAGTGACATATAGGATACACAGCCTCCCTAAGAACTTCCAAAGAAAGGACATGGAGCTGGAAAATTTTCAGCAAGGTACTCTGCTCTCTGCATAAAAGTTAACCACCAGATCATAAGATCAAGAAAGAGAAAAATAAAGAAGGAATAAATGTTCCTCTCAAAAGATGCATAGACAATTAATGTTCTTCACACACACAAATTAAATTCGAAGGCTTCAGAATGGAAAGAACTAATAGGAAAATGTTGTAAGATCACTGAGCATTAGCTTCCCAGAAAAAGCTAAAAGATTCAAAGATAAGCCTAGCAGATTTTCAGATAGCCTACCCAACTAACTATCACCAGATACAAGCCATGTTTAGCAACCCTAAACCCATTTGGGTAGTGTGGGATCATATATCTGATGTAGAGAGCTTCTCAAAGGAGGCACTAATAAAACAAGCCAACTAAGCCAATCCGAGCTCTTTCTTTCTCTTCATAGAAGTTCTTGAACAACTTGAAAAAAAAGCCATCATATAGTCAAAGACAATAATCAACAAACAATGGCTAGGGACAGGATATCTTAGCCATTACTTTGGCTCTATCTACAGGATTTAGCAAGTGTACAGATGTATATGCTGGATGCTAAACAGAGAGTAAAAATCTTCTAGAAACTAAACCAATCATACAATACAATATGAACACAACTGCACATAGCATCTATCCATGAAACTCGTTACGAATTTAACTAAAATTCAAGTTTTAAACTTTGGAGGGGAGGGGGGCAGGAAAGGAAAGAAATTGAACCAGAAAAATTATCACATGATATACTTAACTTAGTCATGTAGTCAAATGACCCAAAAAACAGGGTGGGGTGGAAATAAAGCTGATGAAAACTTAAAAGAAGGTGATCAAATGTATAGAAGGGCATTGTTCCAGTTCTTTCTCTTCAACAACCAAACCAAATAGAATCAAATGTAGAGAACTAGCATGCTCAATAAAATATCAAGACATAAGTGAACATCCAAAACAAGTTAGTAAAAGTACCTTTGTCCATCAACATGTGAGGCACTCTTTAAGAGTAGCATATTAATTGATGGAAGTGCAAGTCCATCCAATAGAACTTCAAGCCCCCCAATGCTTTTGAAATGATTTTGACCACGTGGATTATCAGATAATGCAAAACAAAGAGTTCTTAATGTCAAGCACTGAAGTGACATATCTGTCCACTGTTCTTTCATACTCAACCTTCTGATGACACGCAACAACTCTGAAAAACAAACAGCTTCCGTGAACAGAAAATCAAATGCAAAAAAACACAAATTCACAAATATATTGTGTTAGTTTCAATTTAAGAAACATTGCAACTGAAAATACTGTTAAGTTTACATTCATGACGTCTGGTGGTAACCAAATCCTAGATGTACTTTCAAGCCCCCAGGGTGTGCAAATGCTGCCATCCGTTTAAGACAGTGGAGTGCTTGAGGTATAGGGATGGAGTCAAGGTCAGGAAGAGGTAAAATATAAGTACACAAGTCACTGTCCCTAGGTAAATGTTCAATTACAAATAATATATATATATTGAAATGACAACAATATAGTCAAACATGCCAACCAAAGTAAGTCTTATACTCCCCAAATGTTGCAAAAGGTCCCAATGATTAACAAAAACATTAAGATTACAACCAAACAAATCAAAAAAATGAGTGTCTAATTAATCATAAGCAAGTTACTGCACAAAATGATTTAAAGCAGAGGGAAATAAACAACACTAGCAAGATAACAGCTAATGTGAGAGAGAGAAGAGAGGCGAGGCAGTCATATTAAATCAAAAAGCACACAAAAGAAATCAATCTGGAAGATATAAGGAGACTCAATCCAAAGTATAATGACACATATTAAAGAAGTGAACCAATTCAGTGACCACTTATAAGGTTAGAATTTTTCACTATTCAGCATAATCATTAATAACCATATTGCAGCCCCTTGGTATCTATTCTTTTCTGTAGCTCTTCACTTATCAAATGAAAAAAAAAAAAACAGAAGAATATTGCAGCAAATGGTTCTCATATATTACCAAGTTATGTATGATGACAAACAAAATTGCCTACCTTACCTACTAACCAATTAAGGCCACCAGCTTCCATTACTGAGACAACTCCCTTTTGATGC